>NW_026092122.1:0-7386 GCF_024586455.1 Bactrocera neohumeralis | reverse complement strand
GTTTTCTTTGGAAAACCATATGGGGTTGTCTAATAGTCACGGGAATAATTTTTAAAAATTAATTTGGCTTTCGATAACAATTTTTTTTTAAACCTTTTTTACTGATTTTTTTGGGAAAATTAAATTTAATATTTTCTAAAAGAACCCCCCGGGCATTGTTGTCAAAAAAAAACCCAAAAAAAATGAAATTGGATCGACCAGCTGGCAAAGAAAATAATACTTTAATTATATACATAAATATGGAAAGATTACTTAACATACGGTCGAAAAAAAGCACTTTTAAAAAAATTTTCAACAGTTTTTAGTTACACGAAGCGCATCGAATATACATCTTGGGTATAATTATGTCCTTTATTTCAAAAAAAATTTTAACGTTTTATTTTGATGTAAAAAAGACATTTTTTTAACAAACAGTTAAAAAAATTTTAAAAATTTTTAAAAATTGGGTAAAATTTTTGCATTGCTCTAAAAAAAGAAGAAAATTTTGATCAAAAAACAAAAAACCAACTGAATTCCCAAGATTATAAATTTTTCGAGGAAATGCCATAAAGCTTAAATTTTGAAAAGGACCCTTTTTGTAAAAAAAAACGAAAAAATGTTTACTTTTGCAAAGCTAATATACCCTTCAAGGTACTTTTAGTAATAGTTCAGTTTGTGAAGCTTAGCATATTAGTCCGATCTGCTTTTTTTCGGAGATTATAATAGAATTACCCGTAACCCATGCCCTTTAGGAAGACCCCCGAAAAATGCAAAAGTTTTCCAAAAAGCATTGATTCCGACGTTCGGTTTATACACATATGCTTGTTAACCCACTAAATTTTTCCCAAAATTTCATTATTTTTGAAAATAATCCCAAAATTTTTGAAGTAATTGTCAAATTAAAATTTCCAAAAAGAACGATTCCCATCGCGTTTTATGGGGCTAAGTTGCTTTTTAAAAAAAAAATGACGTTGAAAATTTCAAAAACCAAAAAAAAGAGGGGCTAGTTTTAAATTGACAATGGAAGACAAAGACGGACATGGCAAATATTAATTTTCATTAACAAAAATGTTTTTTTTTTTAAAATTTTTGCACAATGTAATTTGCTAAAGATCTATTAATATTTCTATATTTCATCTATTTCAACTAAAAATAAACAAAATTTTATATTGCAGTTTATATCAAGTAAACTAAAAAACTAGTTCCACAAAAAAAAATAGGAGTATTTTATGCAATACGAACCGTCCTATAATTTTAATATATAATGCTTCCAAAGTTTTACAAAATATTAAAATAATTAATATTTCGTTGAATAACCTCGATTTTTTTAACACAGCATCACATCTCCGAGGCATGGAGTCTTTGAGATCCTGGCGACGTTTTATTGGTACTCCTTTCCAAGTCTCTTGCACTAATTGCCATAAATCTCTCGAATTGATTGGTTTCTCTTCGGCTACTTTCTTTTTGATATCTGTCCACAGGTTTCCAATGGGGTTGAGGTCAGGAGACTGAGCAGGTCACCACATAACCTCAACCCCGTTGACCCTAAACCATTTCTTTGCGCACTTGCTAGTATGTTTAGAGTCATTATTCCATGAGGCATATGTTAACATTACCTCATCTAAAATATTGAGATATGCCCTTTGATCCATAATGTTTCCAATTAAGTGAATTGGACCAACACCGCAATGTGAAAAACGATCGCGTACCATGATTTGGCATCGTTATATATAACGGTTTACGTTATAAACCGGGGATTATATTCTGAGTTAAGGGGACGTCGGAAAAAGTTCCTAGAGCCGGCACTACCAAGTAACTCAACTTTAGATTCGTCTGACCACAATATGTTTCGCCATTTAGACGCGGGTTATAATTGTATGCGGGCTTCCTTGTGTTTCTTCTTTAATGGGGGTCTTTTTCGTGGACTTCTCGCAAATAATTTGTTCTGCTCTAAATGCCTACGAACAGTTTCAACATTAACTGACAAATTTAGTTCGTCTGGGATGCTCTTGGCTGAAGCAAAAGGATTAATTTTGCAGTAGCGTACTATATTGCGATCGTCTGCAGTGGATGTTTTGCGCTTTTTTCTACAAGTTTCATTTTTGTTTCTAATATTTAAGCCATTTGCTATTATTTGGGGAGAGCATTTTACGATTTTTTTCTGAATTTTTTCTCTTAATAAGTTTTTTTCCTCTGTACAAAGTTTCCTCTAAAAAACCCAATAAAATAAAATAATAAATAATTTAAATTGCTGCTAGATTATGGAACTATATTTTCTTTTCTAATTTTGTGAAAATTTTTAATGTTAAGGACTATTTTGAAAACGAAATATCTGACACTCCTATTATTTTGTGGAAAGCAATAACAAGTGTCTCCGAGAACTAGCAAAGCAGAAGTAGAATAGCAATCATCACAATAAAAATTTGTTTTGTATTTTATGCTAGTACCCCGTTATGTATACCGTTATTGTTTCGCATCATTTACATGTGATTTAAAAAAGTTATGCAGCCAAACACATTTTTCAGATTGGCACTCCTATTATTTTGTGGACAACTGTATAATGCGTTCAAAAATGCCAAGAACTTTTCGGGCATCAATGAGACGATAGGCAATTATACAAAGCGTTTGGAGAGTTGCCTCGATGATGGCAAAAGGAATTTTGAAATACAAGTGCAAACTTTAACGTGAGTGCTTCGCAATAAGAGTTAAAGAATTTCTAATAAATTTTCTTAATTTGCGCAGTAGTGCGTTCCATCTATGTCCAAACCAAAGTCCGACTTGAAAAAATAATTTTTTTAAAGAACTATTTAAAAATCTTTATTCAAAACCTAGTTTCCTCCTGCTTCAATACAGCTTTTTGCACGGTCCAAAGGCATGTCGAACGAGTGTTTTAGCTCGTTGGCCGGTATGGCCGCCAGTATGCCGGTGCAAGCCTTTTGAATGGCCTCTACGTCTGCATAACGCTTTCTTTTCATGGTCAAATGCATTTTTTCGAAAAGGAAGAAGTCGCACGGTGCCATATCAGGTGAATACGGGGAGTGGTTAATGGTTAAAATATGATTTTTAGTCAAATAATCGTCCTTCGAATGTTGGATTCTGAGCAATTTTCGGTGATCACGGATTTCGATTAGCCACATGTTGATCGTCATTTATGTCCTCACGACCACTTTGAAAACGTTGAAACCACTTGTGCACTCTGCTACGGATAGGCAATCATCATAAAACTTGTTTGCATCAATTGAAAATTGTTTAAAAGTTTTACCAATTTTAAAACAAAATTTAATGTTGGCTCTTTGTTCGAAGCTCATTTTCACACTGATAACAGAAACATACTGACACTTAAATGGCAATAACTTCACTTCCAATCGATGAAATGTCATGAAATGTCACTGGACAATCGTTAAAGATAGCAGATTCTAACGCACTAGTCGACTTATAGATAAAGCGCCACCCAGGGGGCCAGATTCAAAAGTTTGTTTTGGGAACGCACCTTTGTAAAAGTTTTTTATTACATGATCAAAAATGTGTTATTTCTGTGTCCATGATTGTATATACATATGGTATGCATATGTTTATGGGTACAGCCTTGTTTAAGTACTTCGATTTTATTTACGAGAGAACTCATATGTATTTATGCTCTATTTATTTCCAATATTAATACATAACCACTAGGAAAATATTGGTAAACATATGAAATTAGAACGAGAGTATAATGATAAATATTTCGGTTGACTGTGGTAAACATCGATGCCATTAAAAATAGCGAACAAGAGGAATGACTATATTAAAACAAATGACCACAATTAAATAAATCATAATTAGAAAAAACTTTCGAGTGAATTCTAAATTCTAGAAATGGGCTTGAACTATTGTTAAAGAAATTCCACTAAATGATAATGAATTATATATATATATAATTATATATGAATTATATATACATACATATAAGTGTACCCTAAATATTGAATAGATAGAATAGCTTTGCGAAATCATTAAGCGTTCTCATTCCTACTGGGTCTTTGCCTGTAATACAAGTATAAATAATACAAGTAAAAATAAAATAAAATTTTCATTACTTAAACTTCCGTCGCTGTTGTCAACGTGCAGTCTACGCTGATTTGTCTTTAAAGGGGCGTTGCTCATTACCATAATGACGCTAAATGTTTATTCTGACGTTTATACTTTAATGAGCGCCGACTTAATTAAATGTAAGTGCTTGAACACTACCACTAGGCTCCGTAATGAATTAAGTAATATTGAATACGGTATTTGTAACTTCGTGAACGTATTTACATAAATCAGTGCAGATATTTTATAGTATGTAGTATGTATATACAGATGTGCTTGTACAGATCGATAGATGATCAATTCACTTATTTTAAATACTTAATTAAAGTTCTAGACCGGGTTTTAAAAAATACTTAACCCCCCTTTATAAACAAAAACAAAAAAGGGGATTTATTTTCAAAACCCAACCCTTTGCTTTTAAAACACCCGACCAAATAAAATTTTTTTTAACCTATTAAAATATGTTTTCCCGGGGCTGCAAATTTCGGCCCCACTCCCCGTTTTTTTTTATAAAAGTAATGATGAAGATCACACCGGAAGAATTTTCATCCCCCGGGGAAGCTCCCAGTCCCCGAACTCTATTTCATAGAATATCCCGTTATTTGGGTTTCCCAAATTCTCTTTTCTAATACTTTTTTCAACCTCCCAAAATTGGGAAATCTGGCATCTGGGAAAATATCCTTGGCCCATGAAATCGTTTAAACCCCTTTTTTTCGGTCTCTGGGAAAAAAAGAAAACCCCTGATGCAATTTTGGTTTTTGATTCAAACCCGGTTTCCGCGACCCCGCCAGACGGGGAAAAAAATCAAGTTTTTACGGCAAGGTTACCTTCAAAAACATTTTTCCCGGTGTTTTCTTTTGTCCGGTATTAAAGCAAACCCTTTTTTTTGATTTGGTCAAGTTGTGAAAATGGGGTTTGGGGATTGTTTAACTCTTACTAAAAATTTATAATTTTAAAATTTCATCGGCAAAAAAGGGCGTGACACACCATGTCGCTCAAACTTAACCCTTTATTAAAATTTTTATCTTTTTTTAAATTTTTTTTAAAATTTTTAAAGTAAATTTCCCCAATTGCATTGCTGAAAGCATTCACCGTTAAGTTGTTTATAATTTGGGAGCAAGTAATTGCCACCCATTTTCTTTTTAAAACAATAAATTATCTAATTAAATGTTTTTAAAAACCCTAGATTGTTAAATGATTGGGAATTTTTTGATTTAAAGATGGGAAATAATCTTTAAAAATGGAATAAATTTAAAAGGAAAAATTTTTTCGTAATGAAATTTTTACAAAACCCCAATTGATAAAATTTTTTATACGAAATTTTTATTCCATTATGAAGTCCATCGCTGAACCCCCAATTTTTGGGGGGATTTCAAGCATAAACCGGGCCCAAAACTGTTCCCCAAATTTTAAAAAGTTGAAATCTGGGGTTCTTGGGTGGCTGGTTTGTTGACATAAACCATAACGGGGGGGCCACACGGGGCATGAATCTAACGGGGTCCCAAAACGCACGACCGAAGGGGGCCATTTCGTGAGATAAACCCCCCTTTTTTAATAAATCGGTTTTACACCTCGCTTTTTTGGCTTGTGGCGCGATAGTAAATTTTTAAATTTTTGGGGGCGTTGTTGGGTCCTAATCTTTCCGATGAAATGGGAAACTTTTTCTGAAAAAGAAATGTCAAAAAAACCGGAAAAAAATGGCGTCGTTTTCTGTCCCTTTTGGTTTTATGTTTAAAATTGGGGGTCAAAATCAAAAAAGAAATGAACTACGGACATGTACGAACCCAAAATTCACGACCCATTGCCAGGGTTTAAAATTTTATTTTTTATTTTTGTTTTTTTTTAAATAATAAATTGGGGAAAAGCTAAGTTCAGATGTAACCCCAACATTTCGAATTTGCAAAAAAATGTTTGAAAATCGTAATATCTGTTAATTTTGGACCCCCGGGAAAATTTTTAACCGATATTATCCATTTTAGGCAGAAAGCTGTGAAAAACCCAAACTTACTCAAATTTATTGCGGGTAATCATATATTGGGAATAGGCCATAAGTGCCCCTCTTTAATGCCTTTTAAAAAAATTTTTGTATCTCATTTTTTTTGATTAATCGCGTTTTTGTGGGGGTGGCCCGGTCATTACGCCCATCACCAAAACCCAAAAAAAAAGGGAAAATCGTCTTGTCCTTTTGTTTATAACCCCATATCTAACTCAAAATTTTTGCCGGGAAAAAAACAACCGTTAAAGGGGGAAAAAAACTATTATACTCTGTAGCAGTTTTTGCAAAAAGTATAAATATAATAAAAAATTTGTCAGCATCTCATAACCCCAAACCCATATTTATCGGGAAACCCTTCAAAGATAACCGAGGGCGGGAAACAATGGGTTTCAAAAAAGGGAGGGAAAAGTTGTAAAAAAATAGATAAAACTTTTGCCTAGTAAGAAAAAAAAATCTCATACATAAAATCAATAAAAAGAAAAATAAGGCAACTAGGTAAGAAAACACAAATAGAAGCAAACAAAAAGAACAAATAAATGATAAGAAAAAACGTACAAATTTTTTTGGAAATCTTTCCCGCGGGGACGCAAACCCCGACCTTTTTCCCCCCCCCCTTTACCGCCGCAAATTTTTGGCCGGGGGGCATTTTTTAAGCGGCGACAGCGAGGCAGAGCCAAAAAAGATAGAGCACAACTTGAAACGTTTTGTTCCCCCAAAGGCATAATGAAGCATAATAATTTTTATTAGCGGAACATGTTTACGTTATGAAGGGCAGGCGCCAGCGTTGAAATTGGGGAAAAAACCCTATTGACAGTTGGCGTAAAAAACCCCGTTTTAGTAGATTTTTCGGTGATTAACAACCAAAGTAGAAGAAATTTTACAAATAGAAACAGAAAATCAACTGCGGACATACACAAGCAGTTACAAGAAAGGTGAAAAACAAAATTTAATAAATTTTTAAAAAAACGGAAATATTATGTCTTTTCAAGGGATGGGTTTATCACTCCCTTAAAAACTAAAGATAAAACTGTTTCGAAAGGGGGCTCAATTTTAAATCTAAATAAATTGAAGACGGGGACCCCGGTAACAAAACTAGCCTACATATGTACATATGAAAAATAAAAAATCATATATTAAAAATTACAATTAATGTATAAAAATTATAAAATTAAAATATATTACCTATATTTTGGAGAAAAAAAGACACAAGAAAAAAAGAAATAAATAAAATAAAAAAGAAAAAAATATTAAATTTTTCTTCCAGAATTTTAGTTTAGAACAAAAAAAAATTCAATTTTTTAAAAAAAAAGTTAAAGAAAATGTATTTTTTAATTTTGGAAGGG
>NW_026092121.1:0-18413 GCF_024586455.1 Bactrocera neohumeralis | reverse complement strand
TCGGTACTCACATGGATGCTTCCTCCCCTTGCTCGTCTCTACGCGACCAGTCGTTGGGACAATTGGACCTCTCTTTTTGCGTTTCTTCCTTCAGGAAACTTGACGGACCCGCCGGCAATGCGCGCAGGGCAGGGGGTGATCGGCTGGCCGGCGGGGCGTCGCTCGCGGGGCTTGCCGCCATGGGCCACGATGGGGCGAGGGGGAGGGCCCGCAACGGACCCGCGCGCCCCCGGGAGGCGGCCGGCCTGCGCAACGGACGGCCCCGCCGCGCGGGCCGCCGAGAGGCACACGCAACGCGCCGCAGCGCCCCGGGCCCGGCGGGACAAGAAAAGAGGCCGCCCCGCCCCCAGGCGCCGCCCCCCCCCCCCCCCCCCGCGCCCCAAAACCGCGAAAAACGAAAACGACGAAATTGGGGTGCGCCGGCGCAAACCCCCACACGGACGAAGCCCGCAGGCCGCAAAAGCGCCCAAAACCGGGTCACGCCCCAAAAGCGCCGGAATGACCCTACCTACGGCGTTTTTGGTGAGTTGGGGGTTCAAGAGTCTGGAGGAAACAAGGGAGCAACAAGGAGACAGTAAAACAAGAGACGATCACCCCACTTGGTGAGCACAGCAGCTTCTCAAACCTGGTTTGCCTAGCTCCCGGGGCTTGAAAGGAACAGGTGGTTTTGGGGCACTTGCCTGTCATGCGCCCTAAAACCCTCAAACAGCGCAGCCGCTTTTTATTTTTTTTGATTGCCACCCTCCGATGTTGCCGGCCACCTCACTCTGGCATCAGGGCCCATTACCTCCACGAGAAGGAAACCAAGAGCCACCCTCCAAGCGCGTGGAGAGAAGAGCGGCGAGTAAGCCCCGCGCGCAGGTTAAAGACGGAATTCTGCTGGGGAAGCCTGCGGCACTCGCAATACACGCGACTCCGCCGATAAGCAGCACGTGTCGACGTGCTGTGTTAATTTGGCAACAAATTAGAAACAATCTTTCGCAGGCGTGCGGGGATGTCGGAGAGAATCCTGGTTCGATGGTGCGATGTATTCAGCGGAACGTCCGCAAACCCACGTCCGGGAAAATGATTCCTATCGAGCAGATGCTCCAGGAGCCCCATGTCACCACTTGCCTCCTTCAAGAGACCCACCTCTATGAAGGCAAGCAACCCCTCCGCTTATTCACCCATTACGCTTTATACGACACAGCCAGAAATACCTTCAAAGAGGGTACAGCCGTATTGGTTCACAAGGCCAGGCCCTTTCAATGCCCAGCTGGCACGAGGACATGCGTCAATAGACGAGGGGTTTTTTACGACCTCGACCATGCCTGCGCCAACTTGGATTATCACATGGAGATTAGGCAAGGGCAGCCGCTCAAGAAGATTCCAGTACCACAGCATCGATGCTCCGAACCAGGATGCGAAAAAGCTTTTGCAGCAGCCTCCAAGCCACAACGCCATAGGAAACGCGTTCATGGAGCCCCGATGGAGCCGCCAGCAATACGAGCCCTCTGACTCTCTCATAAAAAAAAACTTCTTTGCATCTACTCACTTGCCTGGGATTAGCTGCATTGCGTCACAAATATGGGTTTGACAGTTCGTAACAACTGCCTCGCCCCACAAAAAAAAGATATCTGCTTTTAGGCAGCTGCCTTGCCAGAATGCTCTGCGCTCTTTTTTGTCTAGCATGGCCGGACTCCCTCAAGTATGTAGAAGAGGACCCCGGAAACGGCCATGACGGTCAAGCCTCCAAAACCAGGACTACTGTGCCAACCGATGTTCCCCTTCTTTTCCTGCGGCTGCAGCAAAAAGTGCCAAAACCGACTCAACTGAACTAGAAAGTGAGGATAAAGGAAAGGGGACCAGATGTACAGGCGTCTCACGGGGCAACCCGCTCGACAACGAGTCGGAGTACCAGCATGATGAAACTCATACCTTGCGAGATTCTATGGGCTTTTCTTTGTACGGCGTGGCAAGATGACTGTTTTAGTTTTTAGCGCTCTTTAACACGGCACATGCGACCACCGAATGGGCGATAGTGAAAAAAAAGAGTATGTTTTCTTCTTTTCCTAAGGCTGTTAAAAACAAATTCCCCAGCCTATCTCCATGACGCTGGGGGCTAACAAAGTCATTTCCAAGTATACCCTTACTTGGTGTTTCTTTTCTTTTGACACTTATCGGGTCTCCTTTGATTATTTCCACTTTTTCCCTTTACTCTTGTTCTCTCGAGTTCTCCGTCTCAAACATCCTAAAGAATCCTTTCGGACAAGACGTGTTTTTTTTCAAAGTCAAACCCACATTTAATCTCCGAAAACACGCTTTCCGTTTTGTGGTTATCCTCGCGCGGCGGACCTCACGCGGCAGCTCTCCCACAAAAGGTTTCACCTGCGTATGCTTTTGGGCGGCGCCAAAAAGCGGAAGGACTCGGTAGCGAGGGGATTGAATACTCACATGGATGCTTCCTCCCCTTGCTCGTCTCTACGCGACCAGTCGTTGGGACAATTGGACCTCTCTTTTTTTGCGTTTCTTCCTTCAGGAAACTTGACGGACCCGCCGGCAATGCGCGCAGGGCAGGGGTGATCGGCTGGCCGGCGGGCGTCGCTCGCGGGGCTTGCCGCCATGGGCCACGATGGGGCGAGGGGGAGGGCCCGCAACGGACCCGCGCGCCCCCGGGAGGCGGCCGGCCTGCGCAACGGACGGCCCCGCCGCGCGGGCCGCCGAGAGGCACACGCAACGCGCCGCAGCGCCCCGGGCCCGGCGGGACAAGAAAAGAGGCCGCCCCGCCCCCAGGCGCCGCCCCCCCCCCCCCCGCGCCCCAAAACCGCGAAAAACGAAAACGACGAAATTGGGGGTGCGCCGGCGGCGTCCCCCACACGGACGAAGCCCGCAGGCCGCAAAAGCGCCCAAAACCGGTCACGCCCCAAAAGCGCCGGAATGACCCTACCTACGGCGTTTTTGGTGAGTTGGGGGTTCAAGAGTCTGGAGGAAACAAGGGAGCAACAAGGAGACAGTAAAACAAGAGACGATCACCCCCACTTGGTGAGCACAGCAGCTTCTCAAACCTGGTTTGCCTAGCTCCCGGGGCTTGGAAAGGAACAGGTGGTTTTGGGGCACTTGCCTGTCATGCGCCCTAAAACCCTCAAACAGCGCAGCCGCTTTTTATTTTTTTTGATTGCCACCCTCCGATGTTGCCGGCCACCTCACTCTGGCATCAGCGGCCCATTACCTCCACGAGAAGGAAACCAAGAGCCACCCTCCAAGCGCGTGGAGAGAAGAGCGGCGAGTAAGCCCCGCGCGCAGGTTAAAGACGGAATTCTGCTGGGAAGCCTGCGGCACTCGCAATACACGCGACTCCGCCGATAAGCAGCACGTGTCGACGTGCTGTGTTAATTTGGCAACAAATTAGAAACAATCTTTCGCAGGCGTGCGGGGATGTCGGAGAGAATCCTGGTTCGATGGTGCGATGTATTCAGCGGAACGTCCGCAAACCCACGTCCGGGAAAATGATTCCTATCGAGCAGATGCTCCAGGAGCCCCATGTCACCACTTGCCTCCTTCAAGAGACCCACCTCTATGAAGGCAAGCAACCCTCCGCTTATTCACCCATTACGCTTTATACGACACAGCCAGAAATACCTTCAAAGAGGGTACAGCCGTATTGGTTCACAAGGCCAGGCCCTTTCAATGCCCAGCTGGCACGAGGACATGCGTCAATAGACGAGGGGTTTTTTACGACCTCGACCATGCCTGCGCCAACTTGGATTATCACATGGAGATTAGGCAAGGGCAGCCGCTCAAGAAGATTCCAGTACCACAGCATCGATGCTCCGAACCAGGATGCGAAAAAGCTTTTGCAGCAGCCTCCAAGCCACAACGCCATAGGAAACGCGTTCATGGAGCCCCGATGGAGCCGCCAGCAATACGAGCCCTCTGACTCTCTCATAAAAAAAACTTCTTTGCATCTACTCACTTGCCTGGGATTAGCTGCATTGCGTCACAAATATGGGTTTGACAGTTCGTAACAACTGCCTCGCCCCACAAAAAAAAGATATCTGCTTTTAGGCAGCTGCCTTGCCAGAATGCTCTGCGCTCTTTTTTGTCTAGCATGGCCGGACTCCCTCAAGTATGTAGAAGAGGACCCCGGAAACGGCCATGACGGTCAAGCCTCCAAAACCAGGACTACTGTGCCAACCGATGTTCCCCTTCTTTTCCTGCGGCTGCAGCAAAAAGTGCCAAAACCGACTCAACTGAACTAGAAAGTGAGGATAAAGGAAAGGGGACCAGATGTACAGGCGTCTCACGGGGCAACCCGCTCGACAACGAGTCGGAGTACCAGCATGATGAAACTCATACCTTGCGAGATTCTATGGGCTTTTCTTTGTACGGCGTGGCAAGATGACTGTTTTAGTTTTTAGCGCTCTTTAACACGGCACATGCGACCACCGAATGGGCGATAGTGAAAAAAAAAAGAGTATGTTTTCTTCTTTTCCTAAGGCTGTTAAAAACAAATTCCCCAGCCTATCTCCATGACGCTGGGGGCTAACAAAGTCATTTCCAAGTATACCCTTACTTGGTGTTTCTTTTTCTTTTGACACTTATCGGGTCTCCTTTGATTATTTCCACTTTTTCCCTTTACTCTTGTTCTCTCGAGTTCTCCGTCTCAAACATCCTAAAGAATCCTTTCGGACAAGACGTGTTTTTTTCAAAGTCAAACCCACATTTAATCTCCGAAAACACGCTTTCCGTTTTGTGGTTATCCTCGCGCGGCGGACCTCACGCGGCAGCTCTCCCACAAAAGGTTTCACCTGCGTATGCTTTTGGGCGGCGCCAAAAAGCGGAAGGACTCGGTAGCGAGGGGATTGAATACTCACATGGATGCTTCCTCCCCTTGCTCGTCTCTACGCGACCAGTCGTTGGGACAATTGGACCTCTCTTTTTTTGCGTTTCTTCCTTCAGGAAACTTGACGGACCCGCCGGCAATGCGCGCAGGCACGGGGGTGATCGGCTGGCCGGCGCGGCGTCGCTCGCGGGCTTGCCGCCATGGGCCACGATGGGGCGAGGGGGAGGGCCCGCAACGGACCCGCGCGCCCCCGGGAGGCGGCCGGCCTGCGCAACGGACGGCCCCGCCGCGCGGGCCGCCGAGAGGCACACGCAACGCGCCGCGCGCGCCCCGGGCCCGGCGGGACAAGAAAGAGAGCCGCCCCGCCCCCAGCGCCGCCCCCCCCCCCCCCCCCCCGCGCCCCAAAACCGCGAAAAACGAAAACGACGAAATTGGGGTGCGCCGGCGTTTAGTTGGCAACCCCCACACGGACGAAGCCCGCAGGCCGCAAAAGCGCCCAAAACCGGGTCACGCCCCAAAAGCGCCGGAATGACCCTACCTACGGCGTTTTTGGTGAGTTGGGGGTTCAAGAGTCTGGAGGAAACAAGGGAGCAACAAGGAGACAGTAAAACAAGAGACGATCACCCCCACTTGGTGAGCACAGCAGCTTCTCAAACCTGGTTTGCCTAGCTCCCGGGGCTTGGAAAGGAACAGGTGGTTTTGGGGCACTTGCCTGTCATGCGCCCTAAAACCCTCAAACAGCGCAGCCGCTTTTTATTTTTTTTGATTGCCACCCTCCGATGTTGCCGGCCACCTCACTCTGGCATCAGGGCCCACTACCTCCACGAGAAGGAAACCAAGAGCCACCCTCCAAGCGCGTGGAGAGAAGAGCGGCGAGTAAGCCCCGCGCGCAGGTTAAAGACGGAATTCTGCTGGGAAAGCCTGCGGCACTCGCAATACACGCGACTCCGCCGATAAGCAGCACGTGTCGACGTGCTGTGTTAATTTGGCAACAAATTAGAAACAATCTTTCGCAGGCGTGCGGGGATGTCGGAGAGAATCCTGGTTCGATGGTGCGATGTATTCAGCGGAACGTCCGCAAACCCACGTCCGGGAAAATGATTCCTATCGAGCAGATGCTCCAGGAGCCCCATGTCACCACTTGCCTCCTTCAAGAGACCCACCTCTATGAAGGCAAGCAACCCTCCGCTTATTCACCCATTACGCTTTATACGACACAGCCAGAAATACCTTCAAAGAGGGTACAGCCGTATTGGTTCACAAGGCCAGGCCCTTTCAATGCCCAGCTGGCACGAGGACATGCGTCAATAGACGAGGGGTTTTTACGACCTCGACCATGCCTGCGCCAACTTGGATTATCACATGGAGATTAGGCAAGGGCAGCCGCTCAAGAAGATTCCAGTACCACAGCATCGATGCTCCGAACCAGGATGCGAAAAAGCTTTTGCAGCAGCCTCCAAGCCACAACGCCATAGGAAACGCGTTCATGGAGCCCCGATGGAGCCGCCAGCAATACGAGCCCTCTGACTCTCTCATAAAAAAAACTTCTTTGCATCTACTCACTTGCCTGGGATTAGCTGCATTGCGTCACAAATATGGGTTTGACAGTTCGTAACAACTGCCTCGCCCCACAAAAAAAAGATATCTGCTTTTAGGCAGCTGCCTTGCCAGAATGCTCTGCGCTCTTTTTTGTCTAGCATGGCCGGACTCCTCAAGTATGTAGAAGAGGACCCCGGAAACGGCCATGACGGTCAAGCCTCCAAAACCAGGACTACTGTGCCAACCGATGTTCCCCTTCTTTTCCTGCGGCTGCAGCAAAAAGTGCCAAAACCGACTCAACTGAACTAGAAAGTGAGGATAAAGGAAAGGGGACCAGATGTACAGGCGTCTCACGGGGCAACCCGCTCGACAACGAGTCGGAGTACCAGCATGATGAAACTCATACCTTGCGAGATTCTATGGGCTTTTCTTTGTACGGCGTGGCAAGATGACTGTTTTAGTTTTTAGCGCTCTTTAACACGGCACATGCGACCACCGAATGGGCGATAGTGAAAAAAAAGAGTATGTTTTCTTCTTTTCCTAAGGCTGTTAAAACAAATTCCCCAGCCTATCTCCATGACGCTGGGGGCTAACAAAGTCATTTCCAAGTATACCCTTACTTGGTGTTTCTTTTTCTTTTGACACTTATCGGGTCTCCTTTGATTATTTCCACTTTTTCCCTTTACTCTTGTTCTCTCGAGTTCTCCGTCTCAAACATCCTAAAGAATCCTTTCGGACAAGACGTGTTTTTTTTCAAAGTCAAACCCACATTTAATCTCCGAAAACACGCTTTCCGTTTTGTGGTTATCCTCGCGCGGCGGACCTCACGCGGCAGCTCTCCCACAAAAGGTTTCACCTGCGTATGCTTTTGGGCGGCGCCAAAAGCGGAAGGACTCGGTAGCGAGGGGATTGAATACTCACATGGATGCTTCCTCCCCTTGCTCGTCTCTACGCGACCAGTCGTTGGGACAATTGGACCTCTCTTTTTTTGCGTTTCTTCCTTCAGGAAACTTGACGGACCCGCCGGCAATGCGCGCAGGGCAGGGGTGATCGGCTGGCCGGCGGGCGTCGCTCGCGGGGCTTGCCGCCATGGGCACGATGGGGCGAGGGGGGGAGGCCCGCAACGGACCCGCGCGCCCCCGGGAGGCGGCCGGCCCGCGCAACGGACGGCCCCGCCGCGCGGGCCGCCGAGAGGCACACGCAACGCGCCGCAGCGCCCCGGGCCCGGCGGGACAAGAAAAGAGGCCGCCCCGCCCCCAGGCGCCGCCCCCCCCCCCCCCCCCCCCCCCCCCCGCGCCCCAAAACCGCGAAAAACGAAAACGACGAAATTGGGGTGCGCCGGCCAAACCCCACACGGACGAAGCCCGCAGGCCGCAAAAGCGCCCAAAACCGGGTCACGCCCCAAAAGCGCCGGAATGACCCTACCTACGGCGTTTTTGGTGAGTTGGGGGTTCAAGAGTCTGGAGGAAACAAGGGAGCAACAAGGAGACAGTAAAACAAGAGACGATCACCCCCACTTGGTGAGCACAGCAGCTTCTCAAACCTGGTTTGCCTAGCTCCCGGGGCTTGGAAAGGAACAGGTGGTTTTGGGGCACTTGCCTGTCATGCGCCCTAAAACCCTCAAACAGCGCAGCCGCTTTTTATTTTTTTTGATTGCCACCCTCCGATGTTGCCGGCCACCTCACTCTGGCATCAGGGCCCATTACCTCCACGAGAAGGAAACCAAGAGCCACCCTCCAAGCGCGTGGAGAGAAGAGCGGCGAGTAAGCCCCGCGCGCAGGTTAAAGACGGAATTCTGCTGGGAAGCCTGCGGCACTCGCAATACACGCGACTCCGCCGATAAGCAGCACGTGTCGACGTGCTGTGTTAATTTGGCAACAAATTAGAAACAATCTTTCGCAGGCGTGCGGGGATGTCGGAGAGAATCCTGGTTCGATGGTGCGATGTATTCAGCGGAACGTCCGCAAACCCACGTCCGGGAAAATGATTCCTATCGAGCAGATGCTCCAGGAGCCCCATGTCACCACTTGCCTCCTTCAAGAGACCCACCTCTATGAAGGCAAGCAACCCCTCCGCTTATTCACCCATTACGCTTTATACGACACAGCCAGAAATACCTTCAAAGAGGGTACAGCCGTATTGGTTCACAAGGCCGCGCCCTTTCAATGCCCAGCTGGCACGAGGACATGCGTCAATAGACGAGGGGTTTTTTACGACCTCGACCATGCCTGCGCCAACTTGGATTATCACATGGAGATTAGGCAAGGGCAGCCGCTCAAGAAGATTCCAGTACCACAGCATCGATGCTCCGAACCAGGATGCGAAAAAGCTTTTGCAGCAGCCTCCAAGCCACAACGCCATAGGAAACGCGTTCATGGAGCCCCGATGGAGCCGCCAGCAATACGAGCCCTCTGACTCTCTCATAAAAAAAACTTCTTTGCATCTACTCACTTGCCTGGGATTAGCTGCATTGCGTCACAAATATGGGTTTGACAGTTCGTAACAACTGCCTCGCCCCACAAAAAAGATATCTGCTTTTAGGCAGCTGCCTTGCCAGAATGCTCTGCGCTCTTTTTTGTCTAGCATGGCCGGACTCCTCAAGTATGTAGAAGAGGACCCCGGAAACGGCCATGACGGTCAAGCCTCCAAAACCAGGACTACTGTGCCAACCGATGTTCCCCTTCTTTTCCTGCGGCTGCAGCAAAAAGTGCCAAAACCGACTCAACTGAACTAGAAAGTGAGGATAAAGGAAAGGGGACCAGATGTACAGGCGTCTCACGGGGCAACCCGCTCGACAACGAGTCGGAGTACCAGCATGATGAAACTCATACCTTGCGAGATTCTATGGGCTTTTCTTTGTACGGCGTGGCAAGATGACTGTTTTAGTTTTTAGCGCTCTTTAACACGGCACATGCGACCACCGAATGGGCGATAGTGAAAAAAAAAGAGTATGTTTTCTTCTTTTCCTAAGGCTGTTAAAAACAAATTCCCCAGCCTATCTCCATGACGCTGGGGGCTAACAAAGTCATTTCCAAGTATACCCTTACTTGGTGTTTCTTTTTCTTTTGACACTTATCGGGTCTCCTTTGATTATTTCCACTTTTTCCCTTTACTCTTGTTCTCTCGAGTTCTCCGTCTCAAACATCCTAAAGAATCCTTTCGGACAAGACGTGTTTTTTTTCAAAGTCAAACCCACATTTAATCTCCGAAAACACGCTTTCCGTTTTGTGGTTATCCTCGCGCGGCGGACCTCACGCGGCAGCTCTCCCACAAAAGGTTTCACCTGCGTATGCTTTTGGGCGGCGCCAAAAAGCGGAAGGACTCGGTAGCGAGGGGGATTGAATACTCACATGGATGCTTCCTCCCCTTGCTCGTCTCTACGCGACCAGTCGTTGGGACAATTGGACCTCTCTTTTTTTGCGTTTCTTCCTTCAGGAAACTTGACGGACCCGCCGGCAATGCGCGCAGGGCAGGGGGTGATCGGCTGGCCGGCAGGGCGTCGCTCGCGGGGCTTGCCGCCATGGGCCACGATGGGGCGAGGGGGGAGGGCCCGCAACGGACCCGCGCGCCCCCGGGAGGCGGCCGGCCTGCGCAACGGACGGCCCCGCCGCGCGGGCCGCCGAGAGGCACACGCAACGCGCCGCAGCGCCCCGGGCCCGGCGGGACAAGAAAAGAGGCCGCCCCGCCCCCAGGCGCCGCCCCCCCCCCCCCCCCCCCCCCCGCGCCCCAAAACCGCGAAAAACGAAAACGACGAAATTGGGGCGCGCCGGCAGCAACCCCCACACGGACGAAGCCCGCAGGCCGCAAAAGCGCCCAAAACCGGGTCACGCCCCAAAAGCGCCGGAATGACCCTACCTACGGCGTTTTTGGTGAGTTGGGGGTTCAAGAGTCTGGAGGAAACAAGGGAGCAACAAGGAGACAGTAAAACAAGAGACGATCACCCCCACTTGGTGAGCACAGCAGCTTCTCAAACCTGGTTTGCCTAGCTCCCGGGGCTTGGAAAGGAACAGGTGGTTTTGGGGCACTTGCCTGTCATGCGCCCTAAAACCCTCAAACAGCGCAGCCGCTTTTTATTTTTTTTGATTGCCACCCTCCGATGTTGCCGGCCACCTCACTCTGGCATCAGGGCCCATTACCTCCACGAGAAGGAAACCAAGAGCCACCCTCCAAGCGCGTGGAGAGAAGAGCGGCGAGTAAGCCCCGCGCGCAGGTTAAAGACGGAATTCTGCTGGGAAGCCTGCGGCACTCGCAATACACGCGACTCCGCCGATAAGCAGCACGTGTCGACGTGCTGTGTTAATTTGGCAACAAATTAGAAACAATCTTTCGCAGGCGTGCGGGGATGTCGGAGAGAATCCTGGTTCGATGGTGCGATGTATTCAGCGGAACGTCCGCAAACCCACGTCCGGGAAAATGATTCCTATCGAGCAGATGCTCCAGGAGCCCCATGTCACCACTTGCCTCCTTCAAGAGACCCACCTCTATGAAGGCAAGCAACCCCTCCGCTTATTCACCCATTACGCTTTATACGACACAGCCAGAAATACCTTCAAAGAGGGTACAGCCGTATTGGTTCACAAGGCCAGGCCCTTTCAATGCCCAGCTGGCACGAGGACATGCGTCAATAGACGAGGGGTTTTTACGACCTCGACCATGCCTGCGCCAACTTGGATTATCACATGGAGATTAGGCAAGGGCAGCCGCTCAAGAAGATTCCAGTACCACAGCATCGATGCTCCGAACCAGGATGCGAAAAAGCTTTTGCAGCAGCCTCCAAGCCACAACGCCATAGGAAACGCGTTCATGGAGCCCCGATGGAGCCGCCAGCAATACGAGCCCTCTGACTCTCTCATAAAAAAAACTTCTTTGCATCTACTCACTTGCCTGGGATTAGCTGCATTGCGTCACAAATATGGGTTTGACAGTTCGTAACAACTGCCTCGCCCCACAAAAAAAAGATATCTGCTTTTAGGCAGCTGCCTTGCCAGAATGCTCTGCGCTCTTTTTTGTCTAGCATGGCCGGACTCCCTCAAGTATGTAGAAGAGGACCCCGGAAACGGCCATGACGGTCAAGCCTCCAAAACCAGGACTACTGTGCCAACCGATGTTCCCCTTCTTTTCCTGCGGCTGCAGCAAAAGTGCCAAAACCGACTCAACTGAACTAGAAAGTGAGGATAAAGGAAAGGGGACCAGATGTACAGGCGTCTCACGGGGCAACCCGCTCGACAACGAGTCGGAGTACCAGCATGATGAAACTCATACCTTGCGAGATTCTATGGGCTTTTCTTTGTACGGCGTGGCAAGATGACTGTTTTAGTTTTTAGCGCTCTTTAACACGGCACATGCGACCACCGAATGGGCGATAGTGAAAAAAAAAAGAGTATGTTTTCTTCTTTTCCTAAGGCTGTTAAAAACAAATTCCCCAGCCTATCTCCATGACGCTGGGGGCTAACAAAGTCATTTCCAAGTATACCCTTACTTGGTGTTTCTTTTTCTTTTGACACTTATCGGGTCTCCTTTGATTATTTCCACTTTTTCCCTTTACTCTTGTTCTCTCGAGTTCTCCGTCTCAAACATCCTAAAGAATCCTTTCGGACAAGACGTGTTTTTTTTCAAAGTCAAACCCACATTTAATCTCCGAAAACACGCTTTCCGTTTTGTGGTTATCCCGCGCGGCGGACCTCACGCGGCAGCTCTCCCACAAAAGGTTTCACCTGCGTATGCTTCCGGGCGGCGCCGGGAAGCGGAAGGACTCGGCAGCGAGGGGGTTGAATACTCACATGGATGCTTCCTCTCGCCTGTCTCTACGCGACAAGTCGTTGAGGACAAACGGGCCTTGCTTTTTTTGCGTTTCTTCCTTCAAGAAACTTGACGGATCTTACGGCAATGCGCGCGGGGCAAAGGGGTGATCGGCTGGCCGGCGGGGCGTCGCTCGCGGGCTGGCCGCCATGGGCCCGATGGGGCGAGGGGGAGGGCCCGCAACGGACCCGCGCGCCCCCAAGAAGCGGCCGGCTTGCGCAGCGGACGACCCCACCGCGCGGGCCGCCGAGAGGCACGCGCAACGCGCCGCAGCGCCCCGGGCCCGGCAAGACAGGAAGAGAGGCCGCCCCGCCCCCAGGCGACCCGCAGGCCCCCCCCTTCCCGCGCCCCAAAACCGCAAAAAACGAAAACGACAAAATTGGGGCGCGCCGGCAGCAACCCCCACACGGACGAAGCACGTAGACCGCAAAAGCGCCCCAAATTTGGTCACGCCCCAAAAGCGCCGGAATGATCCCACCTACGGCGTTCCTGGCGAGTTGGGGGTTAGCTAATTTGAATGAACGTGGACGGCCACGCGTTGAGATGAAGATGTGGCTTGACATTGATTTTACATTATCTAATAAACTTTGACAAACTAGTTTATTCCGCTTTTGCTGAGATGGCGGGTATTGGGTATGAAGCACTCTTGCCGACATGTATTCAACGTCTTCTTTTTTCTCTCTTCTCTCTTCATTATTTTTCTCCATTTGAAGGAACAATATTCGCCGTACATGAAGCTGACTCAACAGATTTGTTACGATAGGCACTTGCCCTTTTTCTTTTTCCCGCCCTCCCTCACCATTGTCTTTTCTTTATTTTTTGTTTTATTCTCCTTTCTTGTACTTCTGTTTTCTCTTTTACTTTTTCTTTGTTTTCTCTTCCTATCTCCGCACTTTTAAAACGTTTTTTCATTACTTTTTCAGAGGCATTCCTTTCTCCCTTTTCGGGATTTCGGGACTTTCACGTCCGAGGATACGCGGAGCGACGTTGCCACACGGTGGACCTCGTCGACTCACTCCACCCATCGTTCTCTTTTTCTCCGTCCTTTCTTTTCCTTCTTTTTCTTTACCACTTTGTTCTTCTGTATTGCGTCGCGACTTCCCGGGGTTGGTGGTTCATGGTGCAAAGGTCTGCCAGCGACGGCCTTTCCACAAAGAATTGAACGTGCGTATGTTTCCGCGATGCCGTGACGATAACGCACGCCTGGCAAGCGGCATCACGCAGCAGGTGAATACGCACCTGAATGCTTCCCACTCAAGCTCCCGGAAGCGAACACTACGAAGCACCTCCTTCCTTTCCACTTCCTCGTCACGTAACTGTGACTCCTAGAGCGAGAGGTTTTTACTAGAGATTTGTTGACATTCAAGGGTCGGGAGGAAACGGGGGAGCAACGAGAAGACAGTAAAATGGATGACGGTCACCCCCACTTGGTGAGCACAGCAGCTTATCAAACCTGGTTTGCCTAGCAACTGGGGCTTGGAGAGGAACAAGTGTTTTGGGGGCACTTGCTCGTCACGCGCCCCAAAACTCTCAAACAGTGCAGCTGCTTTTTTGTGTGTGTTTGTATTCAGGCGAGATGACGCCGGCCGTTTCACTGTGGTAAGGGTCCTTTACCTTCGCAAAAGGGAAACCAAAAGTCGCACTCCAAGCGCGTGAAGAGGAGAGCGGCGAGTGGGCTCGGCGCACAGGTTAAAGGCGGAATTCTGCTGGGGAAGCCTGCGGCAATCGCAATATATCGACTCCGCCAACAAGCAGCACGTGTCGACGTGCTGTGTTAATTTGGAAGCAAACTAAAACAATCTTCCGCAGGCGTGCGGAGATGTCGAGAAGAATTCTGGTCCAACGGCGCGATGTATTCAGTGGAACGTCCGCGAATCCACGTCCGGGAAAACAATTCCTATCGAGCAGATGCTCCATGAGTTCCATGTCACCACTTGCCTCCTTCAAGAAACTCGTTTTTATGAAGGCGAGCAACCCTTCCGCTCATTCATTTGTTACACTTTCCACGGAACAGCCAAAATACCTTCGAAGAAGGTACAGCCGTATTGGTTCACAAGCCCCGGTCTTTTCAATGCCCAGCTTGCACGAGAACATGCGTCAATAGACAAAAAGTTTTCCACCTCGACCACGCCTGCGTCAACTTGGATCATTACATGGAGATTTGGCAAACGCAGTCGCCCAAAAAGATTCCCGTACCACAGCATTGGTACCCCAAACCAGGATGCGGACGAGCTTTTGCAGTAGCCTTCAGGCCACAACGCCATAAAGAACGCTTTCGTGGAGCCCTGACCGGGTCGCCAGCAATACAAGCGCTCCGACTCTCTCATGAAGAAACTCTTTTGCATCTACCTACTTCCCAAGGGTCAGCTGCATTACGTCACAAATGTGGTATAGACAGTGCGCAACAACTGTCCCGCCCGACGAGAAGAAGATATCTGCTTTTCGGTAGCCGCCCTGCCAGCATACTCTGCGATCTCTTCCATCTAGCATGGCCGGACTCCATCAAGTACGAAGAAGAGGACCCCGAAAACGGCTATGACGGCCAAACGTCCGAAACGAGGACCCTGTGCTCACCGACTTTTTCCCCCTTTTTACTAATGTGTGCAGCGAAAAGTGCCAAAACCGACTCAACTGAACTAAAAGGTGAAGGTAACAGAAAGAGGACCAGATGCACAGGCGTATCACAGAGCAGCCCTCTTGACAGCGAGTCTGAGTACCAGGATGATAAAACTGATACTTTGTGAGATTCTATCGGCTTTTCTTTGCACGACGTGGCAAGAAAACTGTTCTAGTTT
This sequence comes from Bactrocera neohumeralis, assembly GCF_024586455.1. NCBI lineage: Eukaryota > Metazoa > Arthropoda > Insecta > Diptera > Tephritidae > Bactrocera > Bactrocera neohumeralis. The sequence goes on along the minus strand of NW_026092121.1, from coordinate 3,458 downwards.
ATAGTACTTTTTAACACGGCACATGCAACCCCCGAATGGGCGACAGTGAAAAAATGTGTCTTTGCTTTTGGTTTAGTGGACAATCTTGAACGTTTCCAGGTCAGCGCAGCTTCAGACCAGTGGCGGTTGGGGTGCTGTCCATCTTGTGGCGTTTTGGGTGGTCGGTTGCCTGTATTCGGTCTCGCCCCTTGAAAGGTACCGGCCGTTTGGCGGATTAGATCATCTCTAGCGAGTGCTTCAAAGGCTGGCGGAATTGGCACTAGCACTTGCCTTCCCACCGTGTGCAGTTTCGGCGCGTGGTAACCTTTCTTTCAAATTCCTTCTTGAAGTGGTGGAACTTGATGCGTGAACTTGCGTCACTCGTGACTCCAATCCGCGGCCCCACGACGGTAGTAAAGAGCGTGTTGTCAAAATTGTTTGGTACACAAAGGGGAAAGAGAAGTAAAAGACAAGGGGTTCTCGTTAAGGTAACGCCCTTGCGCTCTTCCGCGCCTCTCGGGATCATGGAGAACACGTGCCAGATGAAGGGGTAAGCGCGGGTGTGGTGTAGGGAGGAGGGGGGAACGGCGCAGGAATGCAGAAGGTAGAAAGAAAGGGAGGGGAATCGTGGCGTCCAGTTTCTTTTCACCGTGAAGTGAAGAAACACAGTCGCACATCACCTCTGCTGGGGTCTGGTCGTTTTGGGCTTTCACTATGCACGCCGTTGGCGCAAACTGATGGCTTCCATCTCTTTGCCCGCGGGGCATCCCAACCAGGCAAAGTACCGTCCAGAGATGGCGCTCTGTCCTTTCTTGCGTGACGTAGAGTCCTTGGCGTTTCCCTGCTTTGCTAGGTATGCCGGCATTCCCTCTTACCTAGTGAAGGGTGGTGTTTTCCGGGGCGGCATTGGGCCGCCAGTGGCGGTTTTTTTGGGGCTCCCTAGGCGCCGAATGTGGAATCGTGGACGCAGTGGTCCTGTAAAAGAGTTCGGATGCGGTGAGCTTGTTTACAAAAAAGAAAAACTTGCATGCAGATCTACCGCAAACGTGTGACTTTTAAATTCCGCAAAAAGGTGAAAAAAGGTAAGGTATTTGAGAACGGGAATGAGGAGAAGCCTTTGGTATTCAGCCGCGTCCGATGCACATGGCTGTGCCACGGGCCTTTCAGCAACCCTCCGTGAACAGTGTTCTCTGCTTTGTCCCAGCGAGGGTACTACTTCCACGCTGAGATTTTTTAATCCTGGACGTTACGAAGCAAAACCACACACACACATCATGAGCAGTCACATGCAACTGTGTATGTGCGCGTGCTAAATCACTTTCCATCACTTTCAGCCCGTTCGCACCCTAGGGGAAAAATATGAAGAATTGGGGCGCCAAATAGTACAGCACTCTCCTCGACCCTCTTATCTAGTAAGCAACGGGGGTGTTCTTCTAACGTTTCCTGGTGGAAGTGGGCGGGGGAACCGGAAAGCGCTGCGCTCCGCAGGATTGGGGCTCCCAGAACCAAGATGCCGGATGGCTGAAAATCTGTGTCGAAGCGACTCGGTATCCACGTCAGCGTGCTCTTTCGCTACGGTGTTTTTGCGGAAGCTAGAGTTTCCGCGCAGGCGCCCCACTTTGATCGTTTCCACTGTTCAACTGGGTCTTCCGCGCATTCTCATTTAGAGGCGCGCTGGCAATGGTGTTTGCAAGGGAAGCGCCGCCGCAAAACGCGGTTCGCTTCAATCACAGGGTCTCCTGCGTGGTGGTGTTTGTTTTGCGAGACATCAGACAAAAGAAACGGTGAAAAAAGGAGGACACGCAGAGTTTGTACTGCAGAGAGGCGTTTTTGGCTCACCATTTTTGCCCACCAAGCGCATCAACTCAGTCAGGCGTCCCGTTTCACTTTGGCAAAAAAAAAAAAGGGAGGTTGCTGGACAAATCAGTTGCGAAAGGAGAATTGGCCACGATTGTTGCTGTCATTCTCCTAGTGCTTAATGCTTGGAAACTGGCTTGGTAACGTGGTGAAGCTTGCGCCTTTTTATTTCTGTTCTCTTCGTCTCGGTTTTGCGGAAAGCCGATGGGCTGCGCCTGGTGGCAGCGGTGGTCGCCATTTCGGCGCTCGCCCGAGTGTGCCTTTGGCGCGCCCCAATCACTTCAACTAAGCAGCTGCTTGTTGAAGCGGCTTTTTTGAGGGGGGGCATGAAAGGAGGCGAGGCGCGTAGTTCTTTCGAGAAGAACCCGATTGAACGGTTGAAAAGCAGCCCTTCGCGGTGATCTGGCGCTGGGGTGCTTTTTACGAAGGAGGAGAGGGAGGATTCGGCGTGGCTGGGGCGCCGGGTTCGCGCGCGCCCTCCAAAAAGGCAGGATTCGGCGTGTAAACAAAAGCAAGACATGTACAGGGCGCGGCCGAACTCCTTCACAAGGCTGAGGGGAAAAACGCGCGCGGGAGCAAAAAGGCCGGTGGCCGTGTTTCATCCAACCGGTGCGCTTGTGGAGAGTGCGTTGAGACCGCGGTGTAAACAAAGAAGCGCCAAGACATGTACAGAGGGGGTTCGGCGGCAAATAGTGCATCGCCTTGTACAATCAGAACTGTGAACTCCTTCACAAGGCTGAGGGAAAACCACGAGAAGGAGGGGGGCAACCGAATGGAGTTTTGGGGCGGGGGAGCAAAAAAAAAAAAAAAATGAAAAGAGGGGTACCAGGCTGTCACAAACGTTTTGCCTACGTTCGGGGGCGTGCCTGTGGTGAAGTAGCTTTAGTGCGGCAGCAAGCACGTGTGACGCCTTGCTAAGTGTCGCGAGTAGTAGTACGAGTTGCGTTCAGCAGCGCGCGGTGTTTATTCCCAGACACCAAAAGGAGGAATGCAGAAAACTATTTTGGGGTGTTCGATACAGTTGCTACTGTACAGTCACTTATTGTGAGCAGAAATAGATGTCGTTTACTTGGTAAATGCTTCAATGCAGTATGCCGGTTGACCTGCTTACTGTATTGCACAGAGTTCCCCCCTGTCTTTCTTATACACGTAGAGTTCCAGGCAACCACGGGCCTCAAGTCAGAGAAACAAGTTGTACAATCAGAACTGTTCACACAGGTTTTCATCTTTTTTGTTCCGCCACGAGCGCATGAAAACTACTCAACTCACCATCGCCTTAGGAGTGGTGCTGTTTGCGCTTTGCATAAACAAAGTGGTTGCCGAAACACCACGCGAGTTCGAGTCGAAAGCGAACAACGGCGGTCGTCGCATTCACCGAATCGTTGCGATCGGCGATGTTCACGGGGACCGGAAAAATTTAAAGACGTTTTATTGCGCACGAGGACTGTGAAACAAACAGACCCCGACGCAGTGGAAGATGACTCGTTCGACTTTTTTGACGGACTTGTGGATGGTGTACGTCCAGAGAAGACCACTATCATCCAAATGGGAGATCTGGTAGACCGAGGACACGACGACCGCAGGGCGTTAAATATTGCCTTCAACCTGTACGAAAAAATTAA
>NW_026092120.1:0-7017 GCF_024586455.1 Bactrocera neohumeralis | reverse complement strand
AATTGGGTTACAAATATAAGAAATTCGAGGATTATTTAATTAGATTATTATTAAAAGATCTATAAAAATTAAAAAATTAAAGGAAAATAAGTATTCCAACTTGAGAAAGGGTTGATAATTTTTTTAAAAAAACTTAAAAATTTTTAAAATTTAACAAAAAAAAATGATTAAACATTGAAAAACTATATCATTTTTAAAAAAATAAAATAATTTTATTTTTGTCCAACCCATTTTTTTTTTGTTGGGGTTTAAGGGGACGATCCAGGATTTCAAAACACTTCCCCCTTTTTTTTGAAATTATTTTAATTTTTATTTTCCTAACTCTAAATGCCCTTGGTGTTGCCTAAATTCAGTGTAACTTACATTTTTATATTGGTTTTAGAATTTTATATCAAAAACCCCCTTCTTGATTTTTTCATTAAAATATAAAAAATATTTAAAAAACACAAAAGTTTTTAATTTTTGTTTCTTTAACATTATAAAAAAATAAATTTAAAAAATTTTTTACATACCCCTAAAATTAAAAAAAATTTTTAGATATTTTTTTTGTCACCCAAAAGGAAGAAAGAACCACTTTTTAATTTTTAGGATGTTGTTATAAAGTGATAAAAAAATTTTAAAAACTCATTTTTATTTTTAATTTTTAGCCCCGAGATTCTCTGTTTCCTGGTTTTAACTTTTTAACGTCTTTTTACTTGTTTTTTTTTCCCCCTTTAAATATGATTGTTTAATGAAACCTATTGCTTTACTTACATGCAACCGGTCCCCCATCATTTGAAAAGATCTGGTGCTAGGACTCCGCCGCCGCTTTTTAAAATTTAAATACACAAAAAAAAAACATTTATTTATTTTATATGGAATATGTTTTAATTTTAAAGATTAAGATTAAGGGAAATCAGCCAAAAATTTTTATAATTGAGAAACCCATATCAAATAAAAAAGGGAAAAAAAAATGAAAAGCCCCAATACAACTAGTTTCAATTAAAATCAACCCCCTTTTCGTTCATTTTACATACAGCATTTGATATTTAAATGTTTAAAAAAATGTATAAAAAGACAACGACAACAACAAAATTTCGAATGAAATATTTTTACCAATGAAGATCTTTATTTGTAATCAAAAGTTTTTAAAAATTGCATTGAGTTTAAAATACTAATGAAAATTTTTAAAACATTGGTATTTCCCAAGGGGGGTCCCCCCCCAACGTATTGTAAAGCCATGCTAGAATTTTGGTTTAAAATTTTAGGGGTTCAGAATTTGGGCCTACGATGCCTTTTGCTACTTCTAAGGCCAAAATGCCTCCCCCTTTTCCTGCGGATTATCCATCTGTTTTTAAGCTTGTTTTTTCATCTTGAATTTAAGGCATGGCGACCCCTTTTTTATTTTATTAAAACCCAAATTTTTGATTGCAGGATGTTTCAAAACGGTCATCTTAATCCCTCCGAAAGAAAAAAATAATAAAATAATAACTTTTTATTTTTTGAAATGTTGTTTTTTTATTTTCTCTTTTTAAATAAAAATTTTTTTTTAAGTGATACAAATAAAATTTTACATTTAAAAGTTATCTAAAACCAATAAATACCCATATTTTAAGGAAATTCATCATATTAATCTTGGGACCACTTAAGGGGACCGTATTAGAAAAACTAAATTTTTTATCTTGTTTCTAAAAACTACATACCCAACCATTAAGACGGACCATATGGGGGTTTAAAGGGGGGCCAAGTTATTTTATATATTGATATATTTTAAATTACTATATTTGTTTAAAAAAAATATAGTCCAAAAAATTTAAAATTTAATTTTCATAGTTTTAAAATTTAACCCTTTTTCAAAAATTTTTTTTTTTTTTTGCAATCGAAAATTGATAAAGTTGGGAAAAGGTTGTTTGAATTTAAAATTTCAATCGAAAAACATAAAGTTTTTTAATAAACAGTGTTTTTCGTAAATTTTTAAGAATGTCTTAAATTTGCAATTTTATAAAAACCCCAAAAAAAAAGGAAAAAAGTTAAAGAAAAAAGACTAAATTTTTAAAATGAAAAAAATAAATTTATGACTTGAAAAAGATGAAGACGTTTAAAGAAAATGACTATCGTGAAAATTTTTTTAATTAATAAAAGGGAATATCAATAAATTAAAAAGTTTAAATACGTGGTTTTTTAAAGTTACAAAGAAAAAAGAAAGAACTAACCCCACCAAAAAATTTAAAAAATTACGATAATTTAAATAATTTTCACGATTGGGACGCTGAATCAAACGAATCAAAACAAACAACGGTGCTGAGTCACCTTAAATTTACCATACAGTAAAGCAAAACCCTTTTTCTTTTCAACAGAACCCAACTAATAAATTTTTCCCAAATCTAAAAATGCAAAACCATTAATTTCAACAAAACAACAGAAATTTTTCAAAAATTTTCTGGGATATCATTGAAAAAGTTGACAAAAAAAAGAAAAAAATAATTTTTTTTTGAAAAAAAAGGAAAACCCGAAAAAATTTAAAACTTTTCCCCTCTTTTGGGAGGGGGGAGGATGGACGTGTGAAGTTCACGGGGGAAAAGTTCTGATCGCCATTCACGGGAGTGGCCAGAAACGTTTTTTTACACATCTCGCAGCCCACTACTTCCGGTTTTTGCCCGATCCTTGGACTTAAAACATCCTTTCGAAGGCGAGCAAAAGTGAGAAGGCGAAACTTTCCCCAAAAGGGGTGGGGTTTGGGCCCCCCACGTAAAAAAACCCCAGTGAAGAGCCGCCTGGGGAAGGGCCTTTTTATGACGACCATGGAAAAAGAAATAAGGGCTCGAATTGAGGCATACCCGGAATGTCCCGGGCCCAAAAGGGGGGCCGTGCCCAGCTTTGATGTCCTTAAAACAAATTTTCCCCCGCCGTCCCAAAAAAGGATGGACGGGGCAAGAAGAGAGGGGCCTTTTGGGCATTTCTAATATATAAAAGGAAGTTTGTAGGGTTTTGGGGGGGAGAGGGCTCCGCCGGTACCATTCACTGCGGGAATGAACGCAGCCACAACCGCACAAAGGAGGGTTTTCAACATATTGCGATTTGCGCCCACGCCCGACGGGAAAAAGGGATTACCAAAAATGTTCAAACGCTTGGGCGCGCTTTGAGAGCCCCCCCCAGATGTCAAAAAGGGTTCGATTTTAAAGCCAGGGGGGGAAAGAAGGAATTTGGCATTTTTTGGAAATTCATCCCCAAAAAACCCCAAATGGGGTTGATTTTGACTCGCCGGGGCCAAATATTTATCTGGTACGCCACAAAAAAAAATTTCATCGCTACCTGGCTGTCCCGGATCGAAAACTAAACCAGATCGATCAGAAGAGGAAACCCGCCCCAAAGGTTTTAGGGGCTTTTCCCCAGGTCTAACACCGGACCACATCTTGTTGAGCTAAGTTTCCCACCCCTGGGGGCCGGGGCCCACCAAACAAAGGGGGGTTCGACGTCAGGCGAATCACAACAGACACCCGAACGTTTTTCTACTCGGTCCTCCGTTCAGAGCACTTCAACAACTCGGTAAAGGAACTGGGGGAATTTAAAACTCCACACACCCAACCCGAAAACCAAAAGGCAAAGAACAGTTTACGACGAGGAGTCCCTTTTCGCAGGGAGGAAAACAGGCGCCCGCAACGTTAATGACCATACACGTGGGGGAGGGGATAGATCGAGGGAAGAGGAAGCAGAGTTTTAAAAAAAAAAAGATAAAGGGGAAAGAAGAGCTTGATGTGGCCGACAGGGGAGCTGAAATTTAAAAAATCCCGGGGTTAGGGAAGGGTTTTCGACCGAGGTTTTCCTTAGAACCCCAAGGATTACAGATGCCCAGAGCATATTAAATTAGGGGGAACACCCCGCCGCTAACAGTGAACGCAAACACCAGGAAGGAGAACCCGTTTCCCCAATCGTGACGATGGAGTAGACGTTCCATTACCCGACCATGAAGAAGTTGAATGCCCGCCTAAAAAAACAAAGCAGGGGCCAGGGATTCCGGCCGAGCTATTCAAACACGGGGCAAGAACTGATAGAATGCATCAGCTTTTTGTAAAATATCGAAAAAGAGCCCAGCGTTTGGGTTTTTGGGCTATGCCCAATCAAAAAAAAGGAGACCCCCAACGCCCAACAGGGGATTGCCCCCCAACATGCAAAATTTATCACGTTTTTTGGGAAAGATTAAAGCCCACCGTCAACAAACTGTTTGGGACCTTATCAGTGTGGTTTTAGACCTGGCAAATCAACAACCGACCAGATATTCATCATGCGCCAAATCTTAAAAAGCCCCGGAAAGGAGAATCGACACACACCCCTCTTCGTCGTTTTAAAAAGCGCGAAACCAAAAAAGCACCCCTTTTCCCGGATGTCTAAATTTTGGGTATCCCAAAACTAATACGGCTGGAAAACTGACGGAGTAACCCCAAAAAGCCCGTCGGGATCAAGGCCCTCTAGCTTCGAACCAAACGAGGGTTTTGAAACGATTCCCCATCGGGGATTTTTTAACCGTTTGGGGAAAAAAAGTTCAGCCGCAGAACAAAAGAGAAGGGCCCTCTTCTATAAGATTCGTTTTGATGCCATGATATTATTCCCGGGCCCAACACCCGCGCTTTTTTTCTGCTTTTCCAGGCTGGACAAGGGAAACGAAAATGGGTCTGGAACGAGGGCAAAAAATATCTCCCTCAAAAAACACTGTCGCAGGGCTTGGGTCTCATCCCCTTGGGATATAACTTTAGGAGATAATTTGTCTATTTTTGGGAAACCCGCTTAAACACCACCCCAAAAAGTCGTAGAAACCAACCAGGGTTGGTGCCAACAGGGTTTTTTTGACTGATGGAATTAAAGAAACCTTTTTACAAACAAAACCAAACTCTTAAGTCACCATAACCCGTCCTGTGATGGTGCAGAGTCTTGGACGGGCAACAACGGATGAGTCGACGTTGGGGGTTTTGGGGAAAATTCTGAAAGTTTATGGTCCTTTGGGGGTTAAAAAGGCGAAACCGATTGAGGAACGATGAACTGTAGGAAAAGCCACACGACATAGTTCCCAAAAAAGACAGCGGCTACGCTGGCAAAGGGGGGCCGATGGGAAAAAACCCCCGCTCTGAAAATATTCGCACCCCCCGGGGAAAAGGGAAGGGAAGACCTCCACCCGTTTGGGGACCGTGGAGAAGGACCGGCTTCGCTTGGGAAAATCCAAGGGCCCCAAAGAAAAAAGAAACGACTGGCGCGTTTTTTAACCTTTAAACCGCGGCTACCCCAAAAAAAAAATTTCCCTCTTGTTTTCAAATTCGATGGGAACCAAAAAATTTTTTTACTTTTAGAAAATCCAGATGAATACTAAAAGTTCACAGAAAAAGATTTGTTAACGCTAATAATCTATCGTTGATAAAATAATTGCGCAAAAAAAAAAGTTAATTTTGGAAAAAACCCTTGCTTTTTAAAATTTTTTTTTTGGAGGTTGGGTTATTATAAAAATAAAATTAAATTGTTTGTATATGGAAGGAAAAAAAAAAATTTAATCAGGGAGTTTTCAGCCTTTAAATTACACTTAATATTAAATTGATAACAAAAACTGTAAAACCCAAAATTTTTTTTAACTTTAAAAAAGTTTAAATTTAGATGAAATTTTTGAGTTTTTTTTTTTTTTTTTGCCCCCAAAAAAAAGATTTTTATGGGGTTTTTTTAGAAAAAATATTTAAAAAATAATATGTTTAACAAACAAAGAAAAAACAAAAATTTTTCAATACCCAAAAATTTTTTTATGCCCAATATAATATAATTTACGGGAATTAATATTGGGGAATATTTTTGTTTTTTTTGTTTTGAAAAAAAAAATGATTGAACTATTTACTGTTTCATTATTGGTATTTTAAATGTTTTTTTAACTTATATTTTTTGCGTTTTACGAATACCATTTTTTTTTTTTAAAAATGACTGGGTTTAATTGTTTTTTATTTTTATATCTTTTTTAAAAAAATTAAAGAATAAATTTTACTTTTTTGAAAAAAACTTTTTTTATTAAAAAACTATATAAAATGAAAAAACTACTATATTCCATAGTTTGAGAGCGGGAACCCCTGTCGTAGTTGTCTGTTACTTTTTATGATAAAAAAGTTTTTAAAAATAATGGTGGGCAACTTGGAGAAAGGGACCCCTTTTTTTCAATTATTATGATTTTCAGGACGGCTTTTATTAAAACCCCCGATCCCCCTCACAGCTTTGTTTTTTTTTTGATATCCGAAAAACGCAAAGGTTTTAAATTTCTTACAGACTATCCCGCCACATATTCATTCACATACTTTTTTTGCTTCAGTAACTATTGAAAGTTATCACCAAAGGGGCTGTTAGGTTAATTTTCACCTTTAATTTGATTTTTTTACCGCTTATTATTGGAATATTCCCTCCCCTGTTGTGAGATATTTTTTCACCCCATTTTTGGTTTTTTTACCCCAACCCCTCTGTTAGGGGTTTTTATAAAAATTGCTAATGAGAAATATAGAGTGATAAAGTAGTATACATGACAACAGCCCCAGGGTCTGCCCCTTTAGGGGATTAAACAATCATTTCAAAAGAAAATTTTGAAACCCTTTTTCCCCAAAACTTTCTGTTTTTTTTAAAAAATGAGTTTATGTAGATTAAAAATTAAAAATTGAACGAAATAATTTTTTTTTTTTATTACTATTTTTTTTAAAATTTTTAAAAACCCCTTTTCTATATAATACATATTTACTTTTCCCGCCCTGAAAAAAAAATCAAGGTTAGATCTGTTTTTTTAAAACATCTTTGTATATATTGTTGTTTTTCGGGGTTTTATTTTAATTAAATTATTATTATCATTGGGGCTATGTTTTTACCGTAACGATAGCTGATTTGCATCTGAAATGAAATAGATTTAAAAATTTTGGGCTTTGACCTGATGATGGAAAGGGGCCATTAGATATACACTTGCCCCCCATTTGTAGGGATTAAATTACTTCCCCTTTTTTTTTTGGGGGAAAGACGGCATTTGTCGTTTAAAAA
>NW_026092119.1:0-5503 GCF_024586455.1 Bactrocera neohumeralis | reverse complement strand
GAAGGTTAATTAACATAAATATTATATTTTAATGATTTGAGGCAGCTCAATACCGACTGCTAACCGTGTATGTGCAAGAAAATTGACTTTTTTCCTGAATATAAGATTGTCGAATTCTTCCAAATGCACTGCCGTTATGGCTTTATGTCAACTTCGATAAGATGAAGAAGGCTAATTAACTTAAATATTTGATGTTAATGATTTGAAGAAACTCAATACCGACTGCTAAATGTGTATATACAAGAAAATCGACTTTATATCTGAATATTAGATTGTCGAATTCTTCCAAATGCACTGCCGTTATGGCTTTATGTCAACTTCGATAAGATGAAGAAGGCTAATAAACTTTAATATTTGATGTTAATGATTTGAAGCAACTCAATACCGACTGCTAAATGTATATATACAAGAAAATCGACTTTATACCTGAATATAATTTGTATAATTCTTCCAAATGCACTGCCGTTATGGCTTTATGTCATTTTCAGCCAAGATGAAATGAAGGTTAATTAACAAGGCTAAATATTTGATGTTAATGATTTGAAGCAACTCAATATCGACTGCTAAATGTGTATATACAAGAAAATCGACTTTTTACCTGAATATAAGATTGTCAATTCTTTACAAATGCACTGCCGTTATGGCTTTATGTCAACTTCCATAAGATGAAGAAGGCTAATTAACTAAATATTTGATGTTAATGATTTGAAGCAACTCAACACCGACTGCTAAATGTGTATATATAGGAAAATCGACTTTATACCTGAATATAAGATTGTCGAATTCTTCTAAATGCACTGCCGTTATGGCTTTATGTCAACTTCGATAAGATGAAGAAGGCTAATTAACTTTAATATTTGATTTTATGATTTGAAGCAACTCAATATCGACTGCTAAATGTGTATATACAAGAAAATCGACTTTATACCTGAATATAAATTGTCGAATTCTTTCAAATGCACTGCCTATATGGCTTTATGCCACCTTCGATAAGATGAAGAAGGCTAATTAACTTAAATATTTGATGTTAATGATTTGAAGCAACTCAATATCGACTGCTAAATGTGTATATACAAGAAAATCGACTTTATACCTGAATAAAAGATTGTCGAATTCTTCCAAATGCACTGCCGTTATGGCTTTATGTCAACTTCGATAAGATGAAGAAGGTTAATTAACTTAAATATTTGATGTTAATGATTTGAAGCAACTCAACACCGACTGCTAAATGTGTATATACAAGAAAATCGACTTTATACCTGAATATAAGATTGTCGAATTCTTCCAAATGCACTGCCGTTATGGCTTTATGTCAACTTCGATAAGATGAAGAAGGCTAATTAATTTAAATATTTGATGTTAATGATTTAAAGCAACTCAATTTTGACTGCTAAATGTGTATATACAAGAAAATCGACTTTATACCTGAATATAAGATTGTCGAATTCTTCCAAATGCACTGCCGTTATGGCTTTATGTCAACTTTATAAGATGAAGAAGGTTAATTAACTTAAATATTTGATTTTAATGATTTGAAGCATTTCAATACCGACTGCTAACTGTGTATATACAAGAAAATTTACTTTATACCTGAATATAAGATTGTCGAATTCTTCCAAATGCACTGCCGTTATGGCTTTATGTCAACTTCGATAAGATGAAGAAGGCTAATTAACTTAAATATTTGATGTTAATGATTTGAAGCAACTCAATACCGACTGCTAAATGTATATATACAAGAAAATCGACTTTATATCTGAATATAAGATTGTCGAATTCTTCCAAATGCACTGCCGTTATGGCTTTATGTCAACTTCGATAAGATGAAGAAGGCTAATTAACTTTAATATTTGATGTTAATGATTTGAAGCAACTCAATACCGACTGCTAAATGTGTATATACAAGAAAATCGACTTTATACCTGAATATAAGATTGTCGAATTCTTCCAAATGCACTGCCGTTATGGCTTTATGTCAACTTCGATAAGATGAAGAAGGCTAATTAACTTAAATATTTGATGTTAATGATTTGAAGCAACTCAATACCGACTGCTAAATGTGTATATACAAGAAAATTGACTTTTTACCTGAATATAAGATTGTCGAATTCTTCTAAATGCACTGCCGTTATGGCTTTATGTCAACTTCGATAAGACGTAGAAGGCTAATAAACTTTAATATTTGATTTTAATGATTTGAAGCAACTCAATATCGACTGCTAAATGTGTACGTACAAGAAAATCGACTTTATACATGAATATAAGATTGTCGAATTCTTCAAATGCACTGCCGTTATGGCTTTATGTCAACTTCGATAAGATGAAGAAGGCTAATTAACTTAAATATTTGATGTTAATGATTTGAAGCAACTCAACATCGACTGCTAAATGTGTATATACAAGAAAATCGACTTTATACCTGCATATAAGATTGTCGAATTCTTCCAAATGCACTGCCGTTATGGCTTTATGTCAACTTCGATAAGATGAAGAAGGCTAATTAACTTAAATATTTGATGTTAATGATTTAAGCAACTCAATATCGACTGCTAAATGTGTATATACAAGAAAATCGACTTTATACCTGAATATAAGATTGTCGAATTCTTCCAAATGCACTGCCGTTATGGCTTTATGTCAACTTCGATAAGATGAAGAAGGCTAATTAACTTAAATATTTGATGTTAATGATTTAAGCAACTCAATATCGACTGCTAAATGTGTATATACAAGAAAATCGACTTTATACCTGAATATAAGATTGTCGAATTCTTCCAAATGCACTGCCGTTATGGCTTTATGTCAACTTCGATAAGATGAAGAAGGCTAATTAACTTAAATATTTGATGTTAATGATTTGAAGCAACTCAATACGACTGCTAAATGTGTATATACAAGAAAATCGACTTTATACCTGAATATAAGATTGTCGAATTCTTCCAAATGCACTGCCGTTATGGCTTTATGTCAACTTCGATAAGATGAAGAAGGCTAATTAACTTAAATATTTGATGTTAATGATTTGAAGCAACTCAATATCGACTGCTAAATGTGTATATACAAGAAAATCGACTTTATACCTGAATATAAGATTGTCGAATTCTTCCAAATGCACTGCCGTTATGGCTTTATGTCAACTTCGATAAGATGAAGAAGGCTAATTAACTTAAATATTTGATGTTAATGAGTTGAAGCAACTCAATACCGACTGCTAAATGTGTATATACAAGAAAATCGACTTTATACCTGAATATAAGATTGTCGAATTCTTCCAAATGCACTGCCGTTATGGCTTTATGTCAACTTCAGCAAGATGAAGAAGGTTAATTAACATAAATATTTGATGTTAATGATTTGAGGCAACTCAATACCGACTGCTAAATGTGTATGTGCAAGAAAATCGACTTTTTCCTGAATATAAGATTGTCGAATTCTTCAAAATGCACTGCCGTTATGGCTTTATGTCAACTTCGATAAGATGAAGAAGGCTAATAAACTTTAATATTTGATTTTAGTGATTTGAAACAACTCAACACCGACTGCTAAATGTGTATATACAAGAAAATCGACTTCTTTCGAATTCTTCAAATGCACTGCCGTTATGGCTTTATGTCAACTTCGATAAGATGAAGAAGGCTAATTAACTTAAATATTTGATGTTAATGATTTGAAGCAACTCAATATCGACTGCTAAATGTGTATATACAAGAAAATCGACTTTATACCTGAATATAAGATTGTCGAATTCTTCCAAATGCACTGCCGTTATGGCTTTATGTCAACTTCGATAAGATGAAGAAGGTTAATAAACTTAATTATGTTAAAGTAATGATTTAAAACAACTCAATATCGACTGCTAAATGTGTATATACAAGAAAATCGACTTTATACCTGAATATAAGATTGTCGAATTCTTCCAAATGCACTGCCGTTATGGCTTTATGTCAACTTCGATAAGATGAAGAAGGTTAATTAACTTAAATATGTTAATGTTAATGATTTGAAGCAAGTCAATATCGACTGCTAAATGTGTAAACACAAGAAAATCTACTTTATACCTGAATATAAGATTGTCGAATTCTTCTAAATGCACTGCCGTTATGGCTTTATGTCAACTTCGATAAGATGTAGAAGGCTAATTAACTTAAATATTTGATGTTAATGATTTGAAGCAACTCAACACCGACTGCTAACTGTGTATGTACAAGAAAATCGACTTTTTTCCTGAATATAAGATTGTCGAATTCTTCTAAATGCACTGCCGTTATGGCTTTATGTACTTCGATAAGACGTAGAAGGCTAATAAACTTTAATAAATTATGCTAATGATTTAAAGCAACTCAATATCGATTGTATAATGTGTATATACAAGAAAATGGACTTTAAACCTGAATATAAGATTGTCGAATTCTTCCAAATGCACTGCCGTTATGGCCTTATGTCAACTACAATAAGATGAAGAAGGTTAATTAACTTAAATATTTGATGTTAATGATTTAAAGCAACTCAATATCGACTGCTAAATGTGTATATACAAGAAAATCGACTTTATACCTGAATATAAGATTGTCGAATTCTTCCAAATGCACTGCCGTTATGGCTTTATGTCAACTTGCGTAAGATGAAGAAGGTTAATTAACTTAAATATGTTAAACTAATGAATTAAAGCAACTTAATATCGAGTGCTAAATGTGTATATACAAGAAAATCGACTTTATACCTGAATATAAAATTGTCGAATTCTTCCAAATGCACTGCCGTTATGGCCTTATGTCAACTTCGATAAGATGAAGAAGGTTAAACTAACTTAAAGATGTTAAATTAATGATTTAAAGCAACTCAATATCGACTGCTAAATGTGTATATACAAGAAAATCGACTTTTTACCTGCATAGAAGAATGTCGAATTCTTCCAAATGCTTTGCCGTTATGGCTTTATGTCAACTTGGGTAAGATGAAGAAGGCTAATAAGCTTTAATATTTGATTTTAGTGATTTGAAGCAAAAAAATAAATTAAAGCAACTCAAACACTGCTAAAGGTTATACAAAATCGACATCCTGAAAAAAATTGCAAAATTCTTCCAAATCCCGGGTTTAGGCTTTCAACTTGTAAGAGAAGAAGGAAATTTAACTTAAATATTTATTTAATGATTAAAAGCAACTAATTATGCTAAATGTGTATACAAGAAAATCGACTTTATACCTGAATATAAGTTGTCTCTTCCAAATGCACTCCCGTTGGCTTTATGTAACCCTTAAGATGAAAGGAAATTAAACTTAAATTTTAAAAATTTTAAAATTAACAACTCAACCAACTGCTAAATGTTATATACAAAAAATCGACTTTATACCTGAATATAAGATTTAATTTTCAAATTTTGCCTTAGGCTTTATGAAACTTGAAAGGGGTAAAGGCTAAAAAACTCTAATATTTGTTTTTAGTGATTTGAAGCAACTCAACACCGACTGCTAAATGTGTGTATAAAAAAAAACGACTTTATAC
>NW_026092118.1:0-6129 GCF_024586455.1 Bactrocera neohumeralis | reverse complement strand
TAATGTGCCAAAAATAAATTTTTTTAATTTTGTTTGGGGTTTAAAAGGGGTTGTTAAAATACATTGCCCTTTATTGTAAAAGGGCGGCTCTATGAAAAAACTCAATAAAAAAAAACCGGCTAATTGAAAGAAATATGAAAAGTTTACATCTTAATTTAGATTGTAAAATTGTTCAAATACACTGTCGCTATTGCTATAGGACAACTCTATGACAACTCCAATAAGTTATTGATTGTTTAGTTGTTCCATATACAATGTCGCTACTGCTATAGAACAACTCTATGACAACTCCAATAACATCAAAACGGCTAATTTGCATAAATATATAAAGTTCATATTTTTACGCATCTTGATATCGATTGCATAATATGTATGTACCAAAACATCAATTTTACACCTTAATTTAAGATTGTTAAATTGTTCCAAATAAACTGTCGCTATTGCTATAGAACAACTCTATGACAACTCCAATAACATCAAAACGGCTAATTTGCATAAATATGTAAAGTTCATATTTTTACGCATCTTGATATCGATTGCATAATATGTATGTACAAAAAATCAATTTTACATCTTAATTTAAGATTGCAAAGTTGTTCCAAATACACTGTCGCTATTGCTATAGACCAACTCTGTGACAACTCCAATAACATCAAAACGGCTAATTTGCATAAATATGTAAAGTTCATATTTTTACGCATCTTGATATCGATTGCATAATATGTATGTACCAAAAAAGCAATTTTACACCTTAATTTAAGATTGTAAATTGTTCCAAATACACTGTCGCTATTGCTATAGACAACTCTATGACAACTCCAATAACATCAAAACGGCTAATTTGCATAAATATGTAAAGTTCATATTTTTACGCATCTTGATATCGATTGCTTAATGTGTATGTACCAAAAATCAATTTTACATCTTAATTTAAGATTGTAAAATTGTTCCAAATACACTGTCGCTATTGCTATAGGACAACTCTATGACAACTCCAATAACATCAAAACGGCTAATTTGCATAAATATGTAAAGTTCATATTTTTACGCATCTTGATATCGATTGCATAATATGTATGTACCAAAAAAATCAATTTTACATCTTAATTTAAGATTGTACAATTGTTCCAAATACACCTTAATTTAAAATTGCAAAGTTGTTCCAAATACACTGTCGCTATTGCTATAGAACAACTCTGTGACAACTCCAATAACATCAAAACGGCTAATTTGCATAAATATGTAAAGTTCATATTTTTACGCAACTTGATATCGATTGCATAATGTGTATGTATCAAAAAATCAATAAGATTGTAAAATTGTTCCAAATACACTGTCGCTATTGCTATAGAACAACTCTATGACAACTCCAATAACATCAAAACGGCTAATTTGCATAAATATGTAAAAATCATGATTTTACGCATCTTGATATCGAGTGCATAATATGTGTGTATCAAAAAATCAATTCTACACCTTAATTTAAGATTGTTAAATTGTTCCAAATACACTGTCGCTATTGCTATAGGACAACTCTATGACAACTCCAATAACATCAAAACGGCTAATTTGCATAAATATGTAAAGTGCATATTTTTACCCATCTTGATATTGATTGCATAAGATGTATGTACAAAAAAATCAATTTTACATCTTAATTAATGTTTCTAAAATTGTTCCAAATACACTGTCGCTATTGCTATAGGACAACTCTATGACAACTCCCATAACTCCAAAAAGGTTAATTAGCATAAATATGTAAAGTTCATATTTTTACGCAACTTGATATCGATTGCTTAATGTGTATGTATCAAAAAATCGATTCTATACCTTAATTAAGGATTGCAAAATTGTTCCAAATACACTGTCGCTATTGCTATAGAACAACTCTATGACAACTCCAATAACATCAAAACGGCTAATTAACAAAAATATGTAAAGCTCATATTTTTACGCAACTTGATATCGATTGCTTAATGTGTATGTATCAAAAAATCAATTTTACATCTTAATTTAAGATTGTTAAATTGTTCCAAATACACTGTCGCTATTGCTATAGAACCACTCTATGACAACTCCAATAACTTCAAAACGGCTAATTTGCATAAATATGTAAAGTTCATATTTTTACGCATCTTGATATCGATTGCATAATAAAAATGTACCAAAAAAATATTTTTCATCTTAATTTAAGATTGTAAAATTGTTCCAAATACACTGTCGCTATTGCTATAGACAACTCTATGACAACTCCAATAACATCAAAACGGCTAATTAGCATAAATATGTAAAGTTCATATTTTTACGCATCTTGATATCGATTGCATAATATGTATGTACCAAAAAATCAATTTACACGTCTTAATTTAAGATTGTAAAATTGTTCCAAATACACTGTCGCTATTGCTATAGAACAACTCTATGACAACTCCAATAACATCAAAACGGCTAATTAGCATAAATATGTAAAGTTCATATTTTTACGCATCTTGATATTTGCTTAATGTATATGTATCAAAAAATCTTTTTATCGATTGTTAAATTGTTCAAATACATGTCGCTATTGCTATAGAACAACTCTATGACAACTCCAATAACATCAAAACGGCTACTTTGCATAAATATGTAAAGTTCATATTTTTACGCATCTTGATATCGATTGCTTAATGTGTATGTAACAAAAAATCAATTCTACACCTTAATTTAGGATTGTTAAGTTGTTCCAAATACACTGTCGCTATTGCTATAGAACAACTCTATGACAACTCCAATAACATCAAAACGGCTAATTTGCATAAATATGTAAAGTTCATATTTTTACGCATCTTGATATCGATTGCATAATATGTATGTACCAAAAAAATCAATTTTACACCTTAATTTAAGATTGTAAATTGTTCCAAATACACTGTCGCTATTGCTATAGAACAACTCTATGACAACTCCAATAACATCAAAACGGCTAATTTGCATAAATATGTAAAGTTCATATTTTTACGCATCTTGATATCGATTGCTTAATGTGTATGTACCAAAAAATCAATTTTACACCTTAATTTAAGATTGTTAAATTGTTCCAAATACACTGTCGCTATTGCTATAGGACAACTCTATGACAACTCCAATAACATCAAAACGGCTAATTAGCATAAATATGTAAAGTTCATATTTTTACGCAACTTGATATCGATTGCATAATATGTATGAACCAGAAAATCAATTTTTCATTTTAATTTAACATTGTCATAATTGTTCCAAATACACTCGTCGCTAATGCTATAGAACAACTCTATGACAACTCCAATAACATCAAAACGGCTAATTAGCATAAATATGTAAAGTTCATATTTTTACGCATCTTGATATCGATTGCATAATATGTGTATGTACCAAAAATCAATTTTACACCTTAATTTAAGATTGTAAATTGTTCCAAATACACTGTCGCTATTGCTATAGACAACTCTATGACAACTCCAATAACATCAAAACGGCTAATTAGCATAAATATGTAAAGTTCATATTTTTACGCATCTTGATATCGATTGCTTAATGTGTATGTACCAAAAAATCAATTTTACATCTTAATTTAAGATTGTAAAATTGTTCCAAATACACTGTCGCTATTGCTATAGAACAACTCTATGACAACTCCAATAACATCAAAACGGCTAATTTGCATAAATATGTAAAGTTCATATTTTTACGCATCTTGATATCGATTGCATAATATGTATGTATCAAAAAAATCAATTTTACACCTTAATTTAAGATTGTAAAATTGTTCCAAATACACTGTCGCTATTGCTATAGAACAACTCTATGACAACTCCAATAACATCAAAACGGCTAATTTGCATAAATATGTAAAGTTCATATTTTTACGCATCTTGATATCGATTGCATAATATGTATGTACCAAAAATCAATTTTACATCTTAATTTAAGATTGTAAAATTGTTCCAAATACACTGTCGCTATTGCTATAGAACAACTCTATGACAACTCCAATAACATCAAAACGGCTAATTTGCATAAATATGTAAAGTTCATATTTTTACGCATCTTGATATCGATTGCATAATATGTATGTACCAAAAAATCAATTTTACATCTTAATTTAAGATTGTAAAATTGTTCCAAATACACTGTCGCTATTGCTATAGAACAACTCTATGACAACTCCAATAACATCAAAACGGCTAATTTGCATAAATATGTAAAGTTCATATTTTTACGCATCTTGATATCGATTGCATAATATGTATGTACCAAAAAATCAATTTACATCTTAATTTAAGATTGTAAAATTGTTCCAAATACACTGTCGCTATTGCTATAGGACAACTCTATGACAACTCCAATAACATCAAAACGGCTAATTTGCATAAATATGTAAAGTTCATATTTTTACGCATCTTGATATCGATTGCATAATATGTATGTACAAAAAATTAATTTTACATCTTAATTTAAGATTGTAAAATTGTTCCAAATACACTGTCGCTATTGCTATAGAACAACTCTATGACAACTCCAATAACATCAAAACGGCTAATTTGCATAAATATGTAAAGTTCATATTTTTACGCATCTTGATATCGATTGCATAATATGTATGCACCAAAAAATCAATCTTACATCTTAATTTAAGATTGTAAAATTGTTCCAAATACACTGTCGCTATTGCTATAGAACAACTCTATGACAACTCCAATAACATCAAAACGGCTAGAAAGCATAAATATGTAAAGTTCATATTTTTACGCATCTTGATATCGATTGCATAATATGTATGTACAAGAAAATCAATTTTACATCTTAATTTAAGATTGTAAAATTGTTCCAAATACACTGTCGCTATTGCTATAGGAACAACTCTATGACAACTCCAATAACATCAAAACGGCTAATTAGCATAAATATGTAAAGTTCATATTTTTACGCATCTTGATATCGATTGCATAATATGTATGTACCAAAAATCAATTTTACACCTTAATTTAAGATTGTAAAAATTGTTCCAAATACACTGTCGCTATTGCTATAGAACAACTCTATGACAACTCCAATAACATCAAAACGGCTAATTTGCATAAATATGTAAAGTTCATATTTTTACGCATCTTGATATCGATTGCTTAATGTGTATGTATGTACTAAAAATCAATTTTACACCTTAATTTAAGATTGTAAAATTGTTCCAAATACACTGTCGCTATTGCTATAGAACAACTCTATGACAACTCCAATAACATCAAAACGGCTAATTTGCATAAATATGTAAAGTTCATATTTTTACGCATCTTGATATCGATTGCTTAATGTGTATGTATGTACTAAAAATCAATTGTACACCTTAAAGATTGTAAAATTGTTCCAAATACACTGTCGCTATTGCTATAGAACAACTCTATGACAACTCCAATAACATCAAAACGGCTAATTTGCATAAATATGTAAAGTTCATATTTTTACGCATCTTGATATCGATTGCTTAATGTGTATGTATCAAAAATCAATTCTACACCTTAATTTAAGATTGTTAAATTGTTCCAAATACACTGTCGCTATTGCTATAGGACAACTCTATGACAACTCCAATAACATCAAAACGGCTAATTTGCATAAATATGTAAAGTTCATATTTTTACGCATCTTGATATCGATTGCATAATATGTATGTACTAAAAAATCAATTTTACATCTTAATTTAAGATTGTAAAATTGTTCCAAATACACTGTCGCTATTGCTATAGGACAACTCTATGACAACTCCAATAACATCAAAACGGCTAATTAGCATAAATATGTAAAAGTTCATATTTTTACGCAACTTGATATCGATTGCATAATATGTATGTATCAGAAAATCAATTCTACACCTTAATTTAAGATTGTTAAATTGTTCCAAATACACTGTCGCTATTGCTATAGGACAACTCTATGACAACTCCAATAACATCAAAACGGCTAATTTGCATAAATATGTAAAGTTCATATTTTTACGCATCTTGATATCGATTGCTTAATGTGTATGTACTAAAAAAATCAATTCTACACCTTAATTTAGGATTGTTAAATTGTTCCAAATACATTGTCGCTATTGCTATAGGACAACTCTATGAC
>NW_026092117.1:0-12361 GCF_024586455.1 Bactrocera neohumeralis | reverse complement strand
AATCGCCAGGTCGTCGACTTACGCAGCTACCAGCGCGCCTGAAAAACCGGCGTGGTACTTGGGCGATACGGTGCGACAGCCAGGAACGGATGAACTACGCGAAGTATGGTGGGACGTGTACACGGATCTGAACCGCGAACAGTGGCTTGTGCGGTCCCCAGACAGAAAAAGGCACACAAAGGCGTATCCACTCCAGCCGCGTCGCGCCGGGGAGCATAGGTCGAGCCTTCGATCTCCGTGAAGTGCTCCGGCGTGTGCCTCACACTGGCGCAGGGAGAAAGTATGTCTGCCGCTGAGATACCCTGGAGGCAGATAGCCAGCACTCGCTCGAGAACGCTAAAGGGAGAAAGAGAAAAAAAGAGGGAGAGAGAAAGAAAAATGGGTGGTTGCAATGGTACGAGCGATAACGAGAGCACTGTAGCGCGCCGCACGTAGACGCGGTGGAAGCAACGGAGCGCAGCGCCTTCTCCAGAGGCATCCGCGAGCGAGTGCGTGCACGTGTGTGACGCGAGTAAAGAGCTACCGCGAATGCACGGTCTCCTCTAATGTTTAGTGCTGTCACGGTGGTCTTTAGTTTTTGTCACAGGGCATGCATGCAGTGAGAAACATCGTGGATGGTACACAAAAAAAAAAAAAGGCTGAATGAAAAGAAGGGGATGGGCATGGAAAGGGCAACTCCACGCACGAAGAGGAAAACCTGGTAAACCAGAAGAAAAAAAACCACGACGCTAGTAGCATCACCCGCCCACCTGTTAGTCAAAGAGAACGGGATATCTTTTCGATGCTCACGCCGCTCCGTGGAATGCGTGTGCGGGTGTGCGGAAAAAAAAAAAAAGAGAAATGAACGGTCATCTAGATACAGGAGAAAGGAGGAAAGGGACGGTGCAGGGGCGACGGCGTCGCACGCAGTGCGGGGAAAAAAGGGAAAGAAGCTTAGTACTCCTCAACATCTTCCTCGCCTTCGCCATCGGCGCCCTCAGCACCAACCTCTTCGTAATCCTTCTCAAGAGCTGCAAGGTCTTCGCGGGTTTCAGAGAACTCTCCTTCTTCCATACCTTCGCCAACATACCAATGTGTGTATGAGCCAATTCTGGCTAGCTATGGGATCAGAGGCCTGACGGCCACGTCCTCCATGCCTGGAAAAAACAGAAAGTAAAGGTCGGTGAGGGATGTGCTGGAGGAGGGTCGAGAGCTCACCGGTTAGGGTCGAGCCTCAAGTCCCCGGTGCGGGGGCAGGAACATTAGGGCGTGCTCTATTATCTGTCTGAGCCAGCTGGGGGCCGTTGCCCATAATCCCGTAATATGTTGCCAAGAGGGGGGAGTGGGTTCTGAGAACGAACAGGTGCAGTACAGCTCCTCCGTGAGCAGCGACAATCCTGCGCTTGCAGCATGGGCACCACCACTTTTGCCCTTCGGCGTGCAAAAACGCGTCTGTCCCTAAAGATGGCCAGAGCCCGGTGCGGAGGTTCAGGATCAGTGTCGCTTGGTTGGTCCTGAGGGTGGGCGGGGGCAGGCGTTTTGCGTTGGGAACCCAGGTATCTATCTGTGGACGAGCCCGCTTGTGAAAGTGGTTCGGTCGGCAAGGAGTTGCGCGACCAGGGGTCCCTGAGATTCGGAGACGGCCAGACGGGCTGCATCAACGTGCCACGGTGTGGCAGTTCGTACGTTGCGCTGCGCCGCTAGCTTAGCCGCGTCGTCTACCAAATCTCCTCTCGGATCTCCACAGTGTGAGAAACAGTGCACAATCACGATTCGGCTGACCTGTTCCGCGAGGGTTGTTAGCCGTCGCCAGAACTGAGGAGCGAGGGGGCCGAAGGTGTTGGGCCCGCGACCGACGTGCTCAATCCAGCTGAGAGAGTCGGAGCAAATGAGCACTGCTGTCTATTCCATGTGACGGTGCGCCGCATCTGGCGCTGTCACCTCAATCAAGCTGTCCAACAACGTCCATGCGGCGTATACCTCCGCGGTATAGCTGCAGGCGTGTGGAGGGGCGGGCTGTTTCTGGTCATCGAAATACCGTCGATGACAGATCCCGGCAGAAATATTAAGGCTGCTCCGCCGGCCCAGTCCACAGTGTTTCCGTTCTCGTCCTCCCTTTGGACGCTCCCGTCGCACCAGCCCTCGTATACGTTGTATTCCGAGAGAAGAGCATAGGCGCACTGTCGGGTTAGCTGATTGGCCTTCAGCTTTGCTGCTTCCGAAGCTGGGTGTTTCAGCCGCTGTGCTGGGAGGAGACAGATCCTGTCCAGTACTGGCTGGGGGGGGTTGCGACGGGGGAGGACGGGAAGGAGTGGGAGTGGGGCGGCATCCGTACTCGAGAAGAGCAGGGGGTGGCCGAAGGCAGCTGCCGGGTCTATGTACTGTTCGGCTATTGAGACAGCATCAAGGGACTTGTGTGAACGACGCACGTTGGCAAAGAGAGGATCGATGGCAATCGGGAGGACGTGTCGGTGGTGATTCCAGCAAACAGCCTGCCGAGTGATCATCATCTCCATGCTGGGACAGCCCATTTCTATCAGGGCGTCCGCATTTCCCGCAGAGCGGACAATTCTCCCCATGCGTTTCACAATCAGGTTCCAGGTGGTCTCCAGATGTCGTATCTGTTGTGGCGTAAGCCGTTTGAACAGTAACGGGGTTCCAAAGAGCATGCCCTGTGACACGCCCAGGCCGAGACAACGGCCTGCGTGGGCGTGAAGGGACCGGCGCACAGGTTCGACTCGTGTGAGGAAGGTGTGGCCGTAGTTGCGAAGCGATTCAACGTGGGCGGAGTAACTCAGGCGAAAGTCAATGAGGACGCCTAGGTATTTATGTGTTGCTCCTATCGTAGGATAAAAGTGAAGCTCCCGCGGCTCTCCGGCTGCGTCTATGGCCCGTGAGCCAATGCAGAATAGTGCGGGTATGTGGCCTCCGGCGTACGCCGGATTAGACACCCGTATCGGAGGTGGAGTCTTCTCTGATGTCCCTCGCTTCACAACTCCTTTCTGGTTAAGGTAGTGCATGAGTCCCTGATTTCGTCCAGTGACCCACTGGAACAAGGATTTGGGGAGAGGATCATGCCGTTGTCATGACACCACGTCGCGACAAAACTAACCAGGTGGGTCATGCGTAGGTGTATGGAGTCCGCATCTAGTCCGCCGACTAGAAGCGTAAAGTCGTCCACGTAAGCGGCAACAAGCGCATATGTGTTAAGGCGGAAGAAGCCGCTCTGTATGTAAGCGTGCGTTTTGGCCACTAGGTCGTCCAAAAAACAGAGAACAGTAACGGTCCGAGAACTGATCCCTGCGGCACGCCTGCTTCAAGGAGGGCGTGTTCTGAGTATCGACCGGCAACGAAGGTGCGGGCCGTGCGCTTGTAAAGCCACGAACGGATGAACCTCGTCAGATAGGCTGGAACCTCGAAACGCTCCAGGGCGGCGAAGAGGAGGTGTGGCACCCGGCAGAAGGCGTCGGACAGGTCGATGTAGGCCAACAGCGTCTTGCCGTATCGCTGATGTTCGAATTGGGTTTCCTCGGGACCTTTTTCGCTGAACGCGATGTCATCTATGTGGTGCGCGGTGCCCAGGACGCTTGCAAGCGCGTCCAGGGGCGCCCATCGCGGCCTCGTCATGGCTCGGAGGGCTGCGATGTCCGCTGGAGTGGGGACCGTGAGCGGAGATCCAGGATTGCCCGGCTGAGGGTCTCGCGGGAGGCTCGCGTCGCTTCCTCGTGGTAGAGGCGGTAGCGAGCGAGTTCCTGCTCGAGGGACCTCAGCTGGGAGACCCGCTTTGCGTAGTCCTCCTGAGCTTCCAGGCAAGTGCGGACAGAATCGGCCAGCCACTTTTGGTGCGTGGCGGCGTTCATGTGACGCTGGAGCTCAGAGACAACAGTAGTGGAGTACCGACATTTCGGCGCGCGGCACCAGTAGAGAGTACCATGATGGTTGAGAAGAATGCTCGCGACACCGACGGAGTGCGCGCATCTTCTCTTCATAGTACTGCTCTAGCAGTGCGCTGCCGGCATTACGACATAAGCCCATAGGCTTTATGTCAATGTAAGGGTGACGTCCCTTCTACTCTGGGGAGGTCGGCCTGGAGCGTTTCAGCCGAGGGTGGAGTGCTCCACGGTGGCGCTGTGAGTCCCCAGGGAAGGGGGGGGTAAGTGCCACAACGGGCATCATCCTCTCGGTCAAACTGCACCGCCTGGAAGGCGCTTGTACCACTGTCGAATCTCAGCGAACGGAAGATTCGCGTCGGCGCTACCGGATCAGTCTCGTGCATGGGAAGCCATGGCCCAAGGCACCGACGATGATGATGATGATGACGACGATGATGATGATGCGTGTCGTGGCGTGTGTGTGCCCGGTGAGACGCATAATCGTCGCCTCCGGGACGCGCCCTCCGCAGCGAGTCGCGCCGCGCTGCTCCCTTTTTTCAGCGACGGCAGAGCTGCTCCTGGATTCACTGCCTTGATCCCCCATCGAACGCGCGCTCACCGCCTTGGGAAGTGGGAGCGGCAAAAGGCACACGCCAGCATCGCACGGAGAGATTCACGAGCGAAGAGAACTCGGTCACCGCTGACGTCATGGCTGTCCAGGCGAGCTGGGGCACGTGGGGGTGCCGACGGAAGGCGGGCGGTAGAGCACCGTGCCCGCCATATGGTGTTCACCTCTATTCGCTCGAGCAGCCCGACCGGGCATGCCGGCGGGCGCGCGGTCTGAGGCACTCTTCGAGAGGATAGAGGAAGGTACGCCAGCAGGGGGGGGGGCATTCCGGATTGATCGCTAACGTATCCCACACCCCGCTAGAATGCAACCGCAAAACGCTAAAGGGAGGAAAGAGAAAAAAAAGGAGAGGGAAAGGAGACGGATGGTTGCATAGATGTGGGCGGTGGCGAGGGCATTGAAGTGGACAGCGGAGCGCAGCGCCTCCTCCAAGGCATCCGCAAGTGAGTGCGCGCACGTACGGACGAGAGTGAGGAGCTACCGCGAATGCACGGTCCCCTCTAGTGTTTAGTGCTGTCATGGTGGTCTTTGGTTTTGTCGCAGGGGCATGCATGCAGTGAGAGACATCCGGGTGGTACATTAAAAAAAAAAACTGAATGAAAAAAAGGGATGGGTTTGGAAAAGGCAACTCCACGCACGAAGAGGAAAAACCTGGTAAACCAGAAGAAAAAAACCACGACGCTAGTGGCATCACCGACCCATTGTTAAGCCAGAACAACTGGTATCCGTTTCGATGCTCACGCCGCTCCGTGGAATGTGTGTGCGGGTGTGGGAAAAGAAAGGGAAAAAAAGTTAAGGAAGTGAAGGTCATCTAGATACAGGAGAAAGGAGGAAAGGGGCGGTGCAGGGGCGACAGCGTCGCACGCAGTGCGGGGAAAGAGTGAAAGAAGCTTAGTACTCCTCAACATCTTCCTCACCTTCGCCATCGGCGCCCTCAGCACCAACCTCTTCGTAATCCTTCTCGAGGGCAGCAAGATCTTCGCGAGGCTTCAGAGAACTCGCCCTCCTCCATACCCTCACCAACGTACCAGTGAACAAACGCTCGCTTGGAATACATGAGATCGAACTTGTGATCGATGCGCGCGAACACCTCGGCGATCGCGGTGCTGTTCGCAATCATGCAGCACGCGCGCTGCACCTTGGCGAGGTCGCCGCCGGGCACGACGGTCGGGGGCTGGTAGTTGATGCCAACCTTGAAACCGGTGGGGCACCAGTCGCAGAAGGAGATGGAGCGCTTCGTCTTGATGGAGGCGATGCTGGCGTTCACGTCCTTGGGCACGACGTCGCCGCGGTACATGAGGCAGCACGACATGTACTTGCCGTGGCGGGGGTCGCAGCGGGTGAGGGCGCCGGCGGGCTCGAAGACGGCGTTGGTGATCTCGGCGACGGAGAGCTGCTCGTGGTAGGCCTTCTCGGCGGAGATGACGGGGGCGTAGCTCGTGAGCACGAAGTGGATGCGCGGGTAGGGCACCAGGTTGGTCTGGAACTCGGTCAGGTCGACGTTGAGCGCGCCGTCGAAGCGGAGGGAGGCGGTGAGGGAGGACACGACCTGCGCGATGATGCGGTTCACGTTCGTGTACGTCGGGCGCTCGATGTCGAGGCTGCGACGGGTCAGGTCGTAGACGGCCTCATTGTCCAGCATGGTGGCGACGTCGGTGTGCTCGAGCAGGGAGTGCGTGGAGAGCACGCTGTTGTACGGCTCGACGACGGCGGTGGAGATCTGGGGGGACGGGTACACGGTGTAGCCGAGCTTGGACTTCTTGCCGTAGTCGACGGAGAGGCGCTCGAGCAGCAGCGCGCCGAGGCCGGAGCCCGTGCCGCCACCGACGGCGTGGAAGACCATGAAGCCCTGCAGGCCGGTGCAGTTGTCCGCCAGCTTGCGGATGCGGTCGAGCGCGAGGTCGACGATCTCCTTGCCGATGGTGTAGTGCCCGCGCGCGTAGTTGTTCGCGGCGTCCTCCTTGCCGGACACGAGCTGCTCGGGGTGGAACAGCTGGCGGTAGGTGCCGGTGCGGATCTCGTCGACGACGGTCGGCTCGAGGTCCAGGAAGATGGCGCGCGGAACGTGCTTGCCAGAGCCCGTCTCGGAGAAGAACGTGTTGAACGCGTCATCCTCGACGCCAATCGTCTTGTCAGAGGGCATAGAACCGTCCGGTTGGATGCCATGTGCTCTAAACAAAAAGTTCCCAGCAAGCATTGCCAACCTGGCAACCGGCCTGGCCAATGTGGATGCAGATAGCCTCACGCATGGTGGAAAGGTGTTTTAAGGAGTGGGTTTTTAGGGGTTTGAGGGGAAAAGAAGGCGAAAAAAGAGCGAAAGAAGACTAATTATGGGGGGTTCAGTAAGGTTCAGTAAGGTTCAGTAAGGTTCAGTAGGGTTCAAGAAGGTTCAAGACGGAGAGAAGAAAGAGTAAAAGAGTGTATTATGTGCAAATAAACATCGGCATTCGTCCAACAAGCTTTGTTCGTCATGAACGTCACGTTCGCGACACGCATTGGCACGTCGCTATCGTCATGAGCCCTCCGTAACCAGGCATAGGGTCGTGGAGTGTGTAGTGCAGATTGTGGTGGTGCTTTTGCTTCGTGTTCGTCAGTAGAAAAAAAAAAAAACGCACGATCCGTGAACGGATCGATAAGCAAAAAAAAAAAAAAAATCGAATTATCATCATCATCGCTTGAAGAAGAACGAGCAGGTATAGATCCGTTGCGCAGGACCTGCGCGAGACCGCGGAGGGGGACGGATAAAAAAGAAAGCAAACAGGCCCCCGCGGGCCCTTTAACAAGAGTCGCGCTAGCGAAGTGGCGGCAGTAGACTCGCTCGTTTCACGAAGAGTGCAATCTCTTTGACAATCTCATCGTACGAGTTCAAGCGGGAACAAATGCCTCATCCGCGGAGACAACTGGTTGCGCGCCGTGTTCAATGCGTGTCATGGTGTCCGGTGGGCCGCGGACAATGAGCGTCGCAATGCCGCGGAGCTTTTTCAGGTCGTCGTCTCGCCCGGGCGACCGCTGAGTCGCCCACATTTGTCGCATAAAACCGTCTCTCTGACACTCTGCTGCCCGCTCGAGCAACATGTTCGCACGAGTGGCCGCTTCTTTTTCATCGAGTTCGTAGAGACCAGTGTAGCGTTTCGCGTCGCGCACCTTGAAAGCAACGAGGTCCTCCCGAGACTGGCTGCTGGGGCCGCGGTCGAGGAAAAGAAAGTGAGCGCTGAAGGACTCGAGGCTTCACGCGTGGACCGCCGCTATGCGAGTAAAAGATGGTCAGGCTGAGGATGCGCTCCAGCTGCTGGATAGCCATGCGGACTGCACAAGGGAAAAGGGAAAGAAAAAAAAAAAGGAAAAAGAGGAGATCATCCCGCCCATGCTCCCGCCCGCTATGTGTTCTAGGCAACGCAAAAAAAAAAAGGACGCTCGCTGCCACAAACACATCACGCAACAAATGGTACGGTTGAACAGAAACGTAGTTTAACTAAACGAAAAAAGAAAAAGACGAAAAACAACAGTCTTTTGTAAGAGGAGGGATGCACAGAACGGCAGCGCCTTGTCCACAAATCTGCTCGTTTCCTTTCCTTCTGTACTTTTTTTTTTTTTTAGAGAGAGGGAGAAAGTGGAGTGGAGAAAGAAGCGGCCACGATGCTGTGCTTCGAAGTATGATCGGTGTTGCTGTTAGTTGCTACTGGCGTGGTCTGTGCCGTCCCTCTGCGTGTGGATCATAAAGTTGTCCGCTGGTCAAATAGTCACATCGGTGGAAAAAGACAAAGAGAGGCATGAAGTGACAACAGTCCCCCCCGCCTTTCCTCTCTCCATCCCTTCCCTCACGCGACGTGACAGTGGCAATGAGGGAGAGAGAGTGTGTGGGGAAGAGGAACATGGAAGCAGTGTGTGCTAGAGGGGAAGAAAAAAAAAGAAGAAACTGTATGGGAAGGTTTTGTCGTTTTTTGAGATGTTTTACAAAATTACATCGTTGGTGTGACTTGTGTTCACCTTCCTTCATTCATGTGTGTGGGGACATGAGAAAAAAAAAAAGAAAAAAGAGAGCGAGAAAAAGAAAAGGAACAACCGCATCGCTCTTCCACAAAGAATGTCCACAATGCGGCACGCTCTTTGTCCTTTACCGTCCATGCCGGGCGACAAGGAGGAGGAGGAAGGGAAGAAAGAGATTAATTTGTCTTTCTCCTTCTCTAAGAGAGAAAAAAAGGTGATAATCAAAACAACGAAAGAGCATCCACGCAGATGTTGCCGTTGCACTTGCCAACATCCAGAGAAACAGGTGAAGAGGAAAAGAGAGAAAAGAGAGAGATAGTGAAGCGTTTGTGTAGGGAGAGGAAGGGGGATGTACAACCGCGGGCAATACTGAAAAGCGCAAAGTAAGCAAAAGATTTTTTTAAAAAATGAGGTCCAAGGAGTCGCCGAGAGAGAAAAAGAAAAAAAAAAGAGAGTAGAGCAAACATGAAGCTGCAGCAAGACGGGCAAAGCTCCCGACAGAGTAGCAAAACAAACCGTAGAAAAAAAGCAAAGAGAAAGCGGGGGTCACCGAAAACTCAAGAGGTGAATGGAGTGAAAGAAAGAGAGAGAGAGAGAGAGAGAATCGTCTCTCTTTCTCTCCTCCTTTCCCCTTCCTCCCTCCCCTTTTCTCCAAAAAGACACCGTGTCTTTGGCACGCGTGATGCAAAAGTATGCACATATCAGCTCCACGAAATGGTGGCACACAGGTTCACTATGAAGAGGGAAAGAGAAAAGGAAGGAAAAGGAAGAAGAGGAGGAGAAAGAACAGCAAAAAGAAAAAGGGAAAGGCTCTCTATAAGGGTTGCGTCGTGCCGTACTGATTGTAATAGTTCTGTTGTTGGCCGTAGGCTTGGTTCGCAGGAGGCGTGCCGTACGAGTTCGGTGGAGCCGCCCGGTGTAGTTGCTGTAGTACACCGGTTGATTCGGTGTCTGCTGGTTGGCGTTATTATAGTAGCCCTGCTGTTGAGGGACGCTATTATTGTACGGTGGCGCCGACTGCTGCCCATTTTGGTAATAGTAGTTGTTGTTCGTCGAGTTGGCCGGCGGCTTCGGCGGCTTTGAGGCGTTGTTTTCGGCGGCGGCGGCAGCAGCGGAGGCGCAGCAGCAAGCAGTGCAGCACGCGCAGGCGGCGCAGCAGGCGAGACACAGCAGTCCTCTCCATCACCAAACTTCTTCTCCGTGATGTAGTACAGTGTGAGCTCCTCTTGGCCCTCGCCATCCTTCAGCAGGTCCTGCAGCGTCGCGTTGTCGGGGAGGACGGTGTAGGTGGCGGTCTCGCCGTCGCCCTCCGCCACAAAGAGATGCACATCGCTGCCCCGTGGCGTCTTCTTCTTCGCGGGTCCGCGTGCGCGACCGTCACCCGAGCCCACCACGACGGCGCCTTGCTGGCCTCGCCGCCCCGCAGCAGCAGCGCCGCCAGCTGCCCCGCACCTCGTGCACCGGACGGCCCAGCGGCACGGCCGCCACGCAGGTCTTGCCGCTGCAGCCGACGCACGGCTGCAGCGCCACCCGCACCGTCCGCTGCGCCTCCGGGACGTACAGCGCGGCGCCCATCTCACCGCCCTCCGCCAACAGCGGGTTCACCATCGAGGAGGAGGAGGGAGAAGAGAAAGAGTCCATTAACAGGAAGAGAGAAGAGTGAAACAGAAAGAGAGGTGGGGGAGCAAAGGAAAAAGAGAACGGCAATCAAACGCAGCAGAGGGGAGAACGCTTTTCTGCCGATGGCCTGAACTGCGTGTAACCAGCCAACCGTTCTTCCCAAGAACAGAATGGTTTTGCAACGATGCGGTGACTACTGGGGAAAGCGTCAGAATGACAAAAGGGGCTACAACGGCGACGGCGCTGAAATCGTTCAACGCAGGTAAAAGTCAGAAAGAGAAGGTAAGAGGTTCACGAGCACACCCACATAATCAAAAGTCAAAGGTAATGGCGAACAAATGAAAGAGTAAATCAATAAGAAAAAATAAAGCTGAAAAGGGAATTGGTTGCGGAACAAGACCAAATCGTCAACGAAATGGCGGTGGTGGGAAAAATGATAAAGACAGTCAGAGACTACAACGGCGATAAATGGGTAAAGTGAGAAAGCGAGAGAAAGCAAAGGTTGTAGAGGTTGACAGAGCATCTATGTGTGTGTGTGCATCAAGGAGCACCAAGCACGGCACTGCGCTGTGTCTCGGTTTCAGTCCCACCCTCCTCACTCGAGTTGTTTGTGAAAGCGGCGGAGAAAAGGCGGTGAAGCCATTACCTTGCTTTCTCCTTTCAGTCTGTTTGTGCCCTGTAGGAGCAGTCAACACACACACACACACACACACACACACACACCGGAGGGGGGGAGTATCCCCCAGTCGAGGCCATTCAACGGGCACCGGGATATGAAAGAAAATGGTCCTTAGTGTTTTCCCAGTGGAGCAGGTCTACTTGGTCAGAGCGCATAAGAATGTACAAAGCGTACTTGCTTTCCAATTCCCCATAAAGCCGGCCTCGCATCGTTGCGTGCGCGCTTCATTGGGGTACTGGTCGGTCGCCACGGCGATCGTCGCGAGGCCCGCCTGGAGCGCGCACGTGGCGTGTGCCTTAGCCCTCTTGTGTCGCTGCAGGCGTGTTGGGGGTGTAATGCACGCGGGGCACGTGATTTGTGCAAAATCGTAGTGCTTTGATGAGGACTCCGTGATGAGCCTGCGCGCCGGTCCTTTTGCTACATGGACGGAGTACTTCCTCCGAGTCAGCTCGAGTGCTCCTCGTGGCGGTGCCCCTTAAGTGCACGGGCCACTCTTCCTGCGGTGGCGGCAAACTGCACCGCCTGGGAGGCCTTGCCACTGTCGAATCACAGCGAACGGAAGATTCGCATCGGCGCGCCCATCATCTCGTGCATGGGAGGACGCCCAAGCACCGACGATGATGATGATGATGATGATGATGCGTGTCGTGGCGTGTGTGTGCCCGGTGAGACGCATAATCGTCGCCTCCGGAACGCGCCCTCCGCAGCGAGTCGTCGCCGCCTGCTCCCTTTTCTTCAGCGACGGCAGAGCTGCTCCTGGATTCACTGCCTTGATCCCCCATCGAACGCGCGCTCTCACCGCCTTGGGAAGTGGGAGCGACAAAAGGCACACGCCAGCATCGCACGGAGAGATTCACGAGCGAAGAGGGGCTCGCCGTCCCCGCACCGCTGACGTCATGGCTGTCCAGGCAAACTGGGGCACGTGGGGGTGCCGACGGAAGGCGGGCTGTAGAGCACCGTGCCCGCATATGGTGTTCACCTCGATTCGCTCGAGCAGCCCGACCGGGCATGCCGGCGGGCGCGCGTCTGAGGCACCCTTCGAGATGATGGATGAAGGTACACCAGCAGGGGAGGGGAGGCATTTCCATTGATCGCTAACGTATCCCACACCCCGCTAGAATGCAACCGCAAAACGCTAAAGGGAGGAAGAGAAAAAAAGGGAGAGGGAAAGGAGACGGATGGTTGCATAGGTGTGGGCGGTAGCGAGGGCATTGAAGTGGACAGCCGGTAGGCACCGCGGAAGCAACGGAGCGCAGCGCCTCCTCCGAAGGCATCCGCAAGTGAGTGCGCGCACGTACGGACGAGAGTGAGGAGCTACCGCGAATGCACGGTCGTCATGGTGGTCTTTGGTTTTGTCGCTGGGGCATGCATGCAGCGTGAGGACATCCAGGGTGGAAAAAAAAAAAAGGAACTGAATGAAGAGAAGGAGATGGGCATGGAAAGGGCAACTCCACGCACGAAGTGGAAAAACCTGGTAAACCAGAAGAAAAAACCACGACGCTGGTAGAATCGCCCGCCCACCTGTTAATCAAAGAGAACGGGATATCTTTTCGATGCTCACGCCGCTCCGTGGAATGCGTGTGCGGGTGTGGTGAA
>NW_026092116.1:0-4273 GCF_024586455.1 Bactrocera neohumeralis | reverse complement strand
AATTAGCCCTATTCATCTTTTAAATTTTAAAAAAAAGCCAAAACCCAGTGCATTTAAGAATTGGACAATCTTATATTCAGGTATAAAGACGATTTTTTTGTATATACACATTTAGCATTTTCGGGTTGATTTGGGTCAAATCAAAATCAAATATTTAATTAAAAGCCTTATTCATTTTGGGGTTAAAGGGGCATAAAGCCAAAGGCAGCGCATTTGAAAGAATTGACAATCTTATATTCAGGATAAAGACGATTTTCTTGTATATACACTTTTTAGCAGTCGGTGTTGGTTGCTTCAAATCTTTAAAAATTTCAAATATTTGAATTAGCCCCCTTATCTTCAAAAGGAAAAACCCATAAGGGAAGTGCTTTTTGGAAGAATTGACAATTTTATATTCGGGAAATATAGTCATTTTTTTGTATATACACATTTAGCAATGGTGTTGAGTTTTTTCAAATCATAAAAACAAATATTAAAGTTTAACCCTTTCCGTTCCCGTTGACAAAACCAAAAGGAAAGTAATGGGAAGAATTAAATAACTTATTTTCGGTTAAAAAGTCGATTTTCAACACACATTTAGAATGGTTTAAAGGTTGCTTCCAATCGTTAAAACAAAAAATTTTAAGTTAATTAGAATTATTAAATCACAATTATATAAAAGATAAGGGCGGGTTTTCAAAGAACTGACAATCTTAATTTATATAAAGCCGTTTTTTTGGGAAAACATTTAAAAAATGGTTTTGGGGTTTCAAATCATTAAAATCAAAAAATTAAAATTTAATTACCCTTTTCCATTTCCCAAAAAATTGAAAAAACCAAAACCGGCAGTGTGGTAAAGGGAATTTCAAAATTTTAAATTCGGGAAAACTTTTTCTTGTATTAAAACATTTGGGCTTTCGGGTTGAGTTCCCTTAAACCCTTAAAACAAAAATTTAAAAATTTAAATTAGCCCTTTATTTTTCCTTAACCGGAAGGGTTGAAAAAAACCATAACGGCGGGAAAAATTTGGAAGAATTCAAAATTTTATATTTAAGGATAAACGATTTTCTTGTTTAAAAATTTAAATGGGTTTTGGGGTTTTTAAAAACCAAACATCAAAAATTTAATTTTAAATTAAAATTATTCATCTTCAAAGGGTAAACAAAAAGCCAAAAGGGAAAGGCATTTAAAGAATTAAATCTTATATTCGGGTATAAAGACGATTTTCTTTATATAAATTTAGCAGCTGGATTTGGTTTAAAATCATTAAAATCAAATAAAGTTTTCCTTTTCATTTAAACCGAAGTTGACAAAAAAACCAAAACCGGGGGGTTTTGGAAGAACGACAATTTAAATTAGGTATAAAGTCGATTTTCGGTAATAACTTTAAAGGGTCGGAAAAGAGTTGTTAAAATGTTAACATCAAAATTTAAGAATTAGCCTTATTCATTTTAAATTCGAATTTTTGAATAAAGCCATAACGGGTTTTTTAAAAAACGTTTAACTTATATTCATATAAAGGGATTTTTTTTTTTTAAACCATTTGGGCAGTCTGTTGGGAAAACTAAAAACCACAAAATTAAAATTTTTAAAGTTTTTTAGCCTTACTTTTAAATTAAGGACAAAAAACCATAACGGCAGTGAAATGGGAAAGGGACCGAAAATCCTTATATTCGGGTAAAAGGATTTTTTTTCCCCTTTAGATTAAATTTGGGAATTTTAAAATAAAAAAAGTTAATTAAATTACCCACAAATTAAAGCCATAATGGCAGTGCTTTTGGGAAAGGGAATTCGACAATCTTATATTCATTATAAAGCGATTTTTTTTGTAAACCCTTTAGCGGGGTTTGATTTTTTTTTAAATTTCAAAAAATTTAAATAAAAAAGTTTTTTAAACCTTCATCTTCCCCAAGTTGAAAAAAACCATAACGGCAGTGCTTTTGGGGGAAGAATTAAAACTTAAATTCAGGTAAAAGTCGATTTTTTTGGGTAACCAATTTACAGTCGGTGTTGAGTTGCTTCAAACCCTTAAAATCAAAAATTTTTTTAATTACCCCTTTCATTTTCCCCCAAGTTAAATAAACCATAACGGCGGGCTTTTGGGGAAAGGGTTTCAAATTTAATTCAGGTATAAAGCGTTTTTCCTTTGTATAACACATTTAGAAAGGGGTTTGAGTTCCCTTTAAATTCTTAAAATTTAAAAATTTAATTTAAATTTAAACCCTTCATTTTCCCCCAAGGTTGAAAAAAACCAAAACCGGTGGGATTTGGAAGAATTGAAATTTTTAAAATTCAGGTAAAAAGTCGATTTTCTTGTATATCCACATTTAGCAGGGGTTTATTGTTTTAAATTCAAAAAATTTAAAATTTTTAAGTTAATTAACCTTTTCATCTTTTGAAGGAATAAAGCCATAACGGCAGGCTTTTTAAAAGAATTGACAAATCTTATATTCAGGTATAAAGACGTTTTTTTAAAAATTTAGAAAAGTCGGGTTGAGTTGCTTAAAATATTAACATCAAAATTTAATTTAAATTTAAATTTCTTCATCTTACCGGGAAAAAGCCATAAGGGGTGCTTTTGGGGAAGGGAATTCGGCAATCTTATATTCGGGATAAAGGGGATTTTTTGTATATACACTTTTAGCGTCGAAATTGGTTGTTTTAAACCCTTAAATTTTAAATATTTAAAATTAAACCTTTTCTTCATTTTCCCCCAAGTTGACAAAACCCCAAACGGCGGGTTTTTAAAGAATTCAAAATTTCCCTTATATTCAGGTAAAAATTTTCGTTTTTTTGGTATATAAAATTTACAGTCGGTGTTGAGTTGCCCAAATCCTAAAATCAAATATTAAAGTTTATTACCCTTTCACGTCTTACCCGGTTGACAAAAAACCAAAAACCAAAATGGGGTTTCACAATCTTAAATTCAGGTAAAAAGGGGTCGATTTTTTTGGTATAAAAACACTTTTTGAAATTCGGTTTGAGTTGTTTCCCAAATCGTTAACACCCAAAATTTAATTTAAATTTAGTTTTATTATCTTATCAATTTTAATTAAAGCCATAACGGCAGTGCATTTGGAAAAATTTCGAAAATTTTATATTCGGGTAAAAAGGGTTTTTTTCTTGTATATACACATTTAGCAGCGGTTTAAAGCTCTTAAATCATTAAAATCAAATTTTTAAATTTTAATTTAGCCTTTTCTCTTTTAAGGGTTGACAAAAAACCATAAGGCAGTTTTGAAAAAATTTGGGACAATTTTAATATTCAGGAAAAAAGACGTTTTTCTTGAAATACACATTTAGGTGGGTTTGAGTTGTTTTAAATTCTTTAAATTTTAAATATTTAATTTAAATTTAAACCTTCTTATCTTACTTTTTGACAAAAGTTTAACGGCAGTTTTTAAAGAATTGACAATCTTATATTCAGGTATAAAGTCGTTTTTTCCTTTTGTATAAAACCACTTTTAAAGTCGAAATTGGTTGCTTCAAATCTTTTAAAATCAAATTTTTAAATTTTAATTACCCTTCTTCTTTTAAACAATTTGGGAAAAAACCATAAGGCAGTGCTTTTGGGGAAGAATTGAAAACCTTATATTCAGGTATAAATCGATTTTCTTGTATATACACTTTTACCAGACGGTAATGAGTTGCTTCAAATCATTAAAATAAAAATTTTTAAATTTTAATTAACCTTCTCTTTTCCCCGTTGACAAAAACCAAAAGGCATTTGTTTTTGGGGAAGAATTGACAATCTTATATTCAGGTATAAATTTGATTTTCTTGTATAACACATTTTTTTTTGGTATTGAGTTGTTTTAAATTCAACATTAAATATTTAAGTTAATTAAATTTTCATCTTACCAAGTTGACAAAAAAGTTTAAGGCAGTGATTTGGAAGAATTCGACAATCTTATATTCGGGTATAAAGTCGATTTTCTTGTATATACACATTTAGCAGTCGGTGTTGAGTTGTTTCAAATCATTAACTTTCCCAAAATTTATTAAATTAACCTTTTCATCTTACCAAGTTGAATAAACCATAACGGCAGTTTTTAAAGGGTTTTGACAATTTTTTATTCAGGTATAAAGCGATTTTCTTGTATATACACATTTACGTGGGTTTGGGGGTTGTTTAAATTCTTTAAAATTTTTTTAAATTTAAAATTTAAGCAATTCATCTTACCGGAAAATTTTACAAAAAAGCCTTTAACCTTTTTCGATTTTCTTGTATAACACATTTAGCAGTGGGTTTGAGTTGTTTTAAATTCTTTAAAATTTAAATATTTAAGTTAAT
>NW_026092115.1:0-6898 GCF_024586455.1 Bactrocera neohumeralis | reverse complement strand
ATTAGAAACGATAATAGTTAATTAAACGAAAATGAAAGTCAAATAAAATATATTCTAAGCTCACGCACTTAGTCCCTGCTCGCGCCATGAAAATTTCTCAAGCAAGCGTTTTGAGAAGCGAAAATATAACTTAGGAAATGCGCGAATAAAATAAAGCCTAATTGCCTGTCGAAAATAAATTGCGATAAAAATGAAAACGCGTCCGGTCTATTCCGGTTCAATCACAATGCCAGTTCTTTTATTTCTTAATCTAATTGCTAAACACAATCTAAAACTAACGGCTTTTAAACTAGTGGTAACATAAATATGTATTGTCAAGGGGTAGTTTAATCATCTTCAACTTTTCATTCAGTATTGTAACAGATTATGGTAAGTATTAAGGTAAGTAGTAGATTGGTATTACGAATGCCTTATCAAGGTAAGTATTTATAATAGATTTTCTTAAATTAACTTTTTTAACAATTCAATAGTTTATAATTTTTATAATTCAATATTTTACAATTCATTTATTATTTGTATTTTAGGTATAAATTTATAGATATGTCGCTTGACGCAACAAAATTTATAGATACCATTAGGAAAAAACCATTAATGAATACAATTTTTTATAAACGACAAGCATTAAATTATATAGTTTGTCAAATACAAAAAAAAATACTTTGATCTAGAACTAAAACTAATCAATTCCAACAAACGAATTCCAAAATATTCCAAACTGGCCACTTTAGCTCCAATTGTAGACAACAATAATATTATAAGAGTAGGAGGCAGGATTCAAAGTAGTAATCTTTCAGAGGATGCTAAGCACCCTATACTTCTCCCTTATGAAGATGAGATCGTTCGTTTATTAGTGAATTATATACATGTTAAACATCTACACATTGGACCACAGGGTTTACTAGCAATAACCAGGCAAAAATTTTGGATTTTAAGAGGTAGACAATTAGCAAGCAAAGTTGTAAATAAATGTTATAGATGCTTTAAAGCAAACCTCTCCCTACACCAGTTAATGGTGGTATTAGGAACGCGCCCATTTTATATTGTAGGAATGGACTTAATTGGTCCAATTTGGATACATCATAAAATTCGTGGAAAAAGGCTGATAAAGTTTATGTCTGTGTCTTTGTATGCTTTGCATGAAGGCAGTACACTTTTAGAAGTAGTATCAGATCTTTCATCAGTAGCCTTATAGGTGCCTTTAAAAAGATTTATTGCTAGAGAAGTTGCCTCACAAAATCTATTCAGATAACGGGACCTTATTTTATTGAGCAGCTAGTCTTCGCGAAGTTTTTTAATTATTTCAGAAAAACTCTCAAAAGCAGAATTATCAGAATTTTGTAATCAAAGAGAAATAACCTGGATGAATATACCCAGCAAGATCTCCACATGGAGGACTGGGAAGCGGCTGTTAAATCAGTTAAAAACATTTTTTCCGAGTAGTTGAAGTGTAATGACTTTTGAAGAAAATGTCCACCTCATGACACAAATAGAAGCCGTACGTAATTCAAGACCTATTATCCCATTATCAAACAATCCAAATGATCTTTAGGTATTAACACCAGGCCATTTTTTGGTAGGAGAACCATTATCAACTATCGTTGACACGAACTATAACCAAAGTTACCAAGGGTTAATAGACCATTGGAAATCGGTCGAAAAGAATTCCGGAAGCGATGGTCCAATGAATATTTAAATGAACTGCAAAAAGAAATAAATGGCAGAACCTCTGGAAAATATTGAAACTGGTACATGGTACTTAAAGAAGAAAATATCCCACCATTACAGTGGCGAAGGGGACATATTGAAAACGTCATTTTAGGCCAAGATGGCAAATGTAGAATGGTAGACGTAAGGACAAGCAATGGTACATCAAAAGAGCACACACAATGTTTGTCCTTCTCCTATCGAAGAAAAATAAGAGAAGAACCGATTGAAATAAATGATGATATACCAAGGCGGTCTGACCCCGCATAAAATAAAACTTAATTTTAACATTATTAGCTTTCTGTTTTTAATCGGTAAAATGCTTAAATGTAAGTTATTTTAAAAAAGTAGTTCTGGGTATTTTTTGAAAAGAGAACTTGTGGGGGTTCTGGACAAAGCGTGGATATAATTGTCCACATCGATCTTGTTCAATACTTGGATGAAAAACAGCAAATTTCCAAATTCGCTGAAATATTTAGAGGACTCAACTATATTTAAAGAGGATAAACTGAACACAATGGTTCAGCAGCTGCAACAACAAATATTTAGAGATTGAAAGCTTCACGATATCATTGCGTTCACGGGAGGAGGATGTAACGGAAGACAAGGTCAGTGTTACCCTTTATAGGGTCATTATATCACCCTTGTTTAGACTAATGGATGAAGAGCATGCAGCAGTTCTTGGGAAAAATAGAGAAAGCTAAGGGGAACGAAAAAACTACTTGCTGGGATTGCTGGCGAAATCAATCTTCAGTGGAAGACGTTACCTTAGATGTTGTAAAACGTCAAAACCAAGCTTATTGGGATAATTTTAAAATAATGAACGACTCAATTTTTCAATGAGTTCCATTCTCGACGAGCAAAAAACGGGAGTTATTTATTGAAAACGGCCACCAAACTCAGCACAACAATGGAGAGCTTGAAATGCTTCAGAGAGACATCATAAGTCCTTTTGGAACTCTAGAGGTAACTTGCTGGAAGGTTGTTGCCGATTAAAAGTTTAAGCTCAAATAATATCACTTCAAATAATCTTGACCAGAGTTTGCGGCTTCCTGATACTGACCTCTTTGAACTCCGGACATATAGCCAATTACAACAGCCAAAGTTACTAAAGATTTTATATTGTTTAATATAAAAAAAACATTAGTTACCAAAACAGAACTCCATATGTACACAATATACCCATACCCTACAATATATGACGGGTATTTCGTCAGGATTAAGGAGACAAATCGTCAAATTATTTTCAACGAAAATAAAACGGTTTTTTAAAGCATGACTGATGAAATGTTGTACAGATGTCAACGTATGGTGAGAATGACAATATGTCCACAAGTGTATCCTATCTTTAACGTAGGATATATGCAGACTTGTGAGATGTCATTATTAAAAATAAAACAGGTATACCACTTACTGTGAAGTCAATATTATGCCTACGCAAGAATTTTGGTTACAGCTCTTCACCTAACACATGGATATTTTCAATGCCATCAAAGATAGAGGCCAAAACTAGCTGCAATGGTAGTAATCAAACTACCATCCTAGATGGACAAGGCATCATAACATTAGACATCAATTGCGTTTTGAGGACGGAGAGCGAAACCTTTGGGCGTACAATCTCAAAAGCTCCGAATTGAGTTTGAAATACCAGGAATTAACCTTACAACACATCTCCCTCCTCAAAACAATTTGCTAAAAGGATCCATCCAGGCATTCAAAATACCAGACATTCCACGACCAACTACCATTTGGGGACTTCCATTGACTTAGAGTGGCATCATATAGTGCATTACGGCATGAATACCACCAACCTAATCCTGTTAATTGCTGGTGGCGTTATCTTAACAATAATCCTACGACGCATCTGTAATGCAGCAAGGAACGTATATCCCATTGGAGGATATATATTTAGAAAGTTAGTTATTAATATTAGCAAATGAAAATTATATTAAAAATTTAAAATGTGTGCAATAAAAAATAGCTTATATTAGAAAAATTATTACGAGTTCGATCCGCCAATCTTGTAAAGAAAAATCTAATTAAATGCCAAAATTTATAAACACTTGAATTATTTTGAAATGTAAACAATTCAACGCGGGCAGTATGTTCAGAATTCTGAACAGTTCTTAACGGCTACATTTGTAAATGAAATATTTTTGTAAATCTGTGTAGAAACGGATATCATATTTCAAATATTTAATGCATTATCGTTAACACATAAAAATACAGTCATAGATATAAACATGTATGTACAAATACCCATTGCAATGCTACATAGTATGGGGTTGTTTTCAAGTGCACATGCACATTTGTATTCAATTGCCTAAATGCATATCTTAGGTCAATATGTTATCTTAAGTAAATATCTTTGTTTGTTAATTGTTGAGTGCATACGTATTGCACATAAATGCACACATACGTGCACCATAGAAGATAAGCCTGTTCAATGTATCAGGCTATGTTTGTTTAAAGGAACGGAAATTTAAACTATTAAAGATAAGAAAAACTTATGTATGCCGTTGGGAACATTTATGCTTAAGGTATGTGTACATACTTCCGTATGTACAGTAGATTAGAATTAAGATATGTGTATGCATTCTGCATGTGGTGCATACATGAATTAGATAAAAATTTATAAATAAAGGAGCTCTGGGCAAACAGAGCTGAGTACAATTTACAACTGAAACTTTTCGGGAGACTTCTTTAACAGGTATACAGCCAGTTATAACAAAAGGTACATGACGTTATTTCGAGTTGCTCTTAAATCATTGACTTTATGGCAATCGATTGAAATTTAATTTTCTTCATCCTACTAAAGTTGACATAAAGCCATTTACGGCAGTGACAATGACGATAATAATTCCCACAAAAACTTTTAAAACTAGAGACGGAAAATTACCGTCTTGCATATGCAAACAGTCCCCAGGTATTGTTGGACAACGAATT
The DNA here is from genome assembly GCF_024586455.1 of Bactrocera neohumeralis. Taxonomy (NCBI): domain Eukaryota; kingdom Metazoa; phylum Arthropoda; class Insecta; order Diptera; family Tephritidae; genus Bactrocera; species Bactrocera neohumeralis. The sequence goes on along the minus strand of NW_026092115.1, from coordinate 2,248 downwards.
GGGTCAAACTTTCAGAGTTAAAGAAATTTACTTTGGACACAATTTATAAAGGACATAAAAATCTTAACGGAGAGAAATTTCACAATTTTACATTTTTGGTATAAGAGCGATAGTGTCCCTGAAATGAATCGGTTAATGAAATAACAAAATTATTATGGAAAAAGTTTTGAATTTAAATCTTATCAAATTTTTCATTTTACACAGTATGCAACATAAGAAGCAGTGCACTATCCGCAAGAATTTTTGGAAAATTCCTGAATCCTTCCGGCTTGATCCCACGAACTACAATTAAAGGTCCAGGTACTCAACGTAATGCTGCTGAGTGAACCATTAACTTTACAGTGTATTTAAGCAATCAACTTCTGGTGATTTTACGGAGAACGTCATAGTAGCCACTAAAATCACGGGGGCAGTGCCGGAAAGCTCGCCCAATATACCGCGGATTCCCATGATTCCTACGGACTTGCTTATATCTTCTAAGAGGCTACAGTTCCTCTAAAAACATCATTTGCGCTCACAATATATAAGTCCCAGGGTCAAACATTTTCGATGGTTGGCACGACCTAAGAAAAAGAATGCAGTTCATTTGGATAACTATATGCTGCCCTAATTTTACATTGGGATCTTGAAAATCAATATATTTTGCATGCCATCTACAAATCCATATCAAGTTGCAATGAAGTCATTAAGATAAAAACTTTACAAATATAAAAGTAAAAACGTAAATCTACCTTAATATTATATCTGTAAATAATGCAAAATTAAACCTGTAAAATAAAAAATACTAAAAATCTAAATTATTAAGTAATAATAAGAGTGAAAATGATTAATGACAAATGCTTTATTAAAAATAAAAACAAAACAAATATATACATATTAGGAAAATACAATGCAAAAAACATCTTACAAAAGCTAAAAAAATAATAATTTTTAAGGAAAATTCCACAATATGATAGGCAATACATAGATAGAAATACCTAGATGTATAGATAGATACATTTTTAGTTGAAAGTTGCCAACGTTTAATTTAGACTGTAAATATTTTATTCGACTCTGCTTTTATTCTAATAACTTAAAAAAACATAGTAAAAATAAATATAATATCCTATGTAAATATTACTTATTTAAGTGACCGACACTTAAACTATCAAACAAATTGAAAATAAATAGACTTACTTACAAATATAACTGGGGGATTTTTTTTTAAACAAATAAAAATATTCTTAGTCTTTTATATTTAAATTTCCAAATAAAGCCCTAATTGTCAGTGCATGACGGGACGGGCTTCCACTTTTTTAGGTATAAAACCGATTTTCTTTCATATACACATTAGGAAATACATATGAAGTTGCTTCAAATCATTAACTTCACATATTAAAGTTAATTAACCTTCGTCATCTTACTGAAGTTGGCATAAAGCCAAAACGGCAGTGCATTTGGAAAATTTCCACAATTTTACATTTAGGTATAAAACCGATTTCCTTGCATATAAATTTAGAAATCCATATCAAGTTTCTTCAAATCATTAGCTTCACATATTAAAGTTAACAAACCTTCTTCATTTTACTCAAGTTCACATACGACCATAACGGCAGTGCATTTGGAAAAAATCCATCATTTTACATTTAGGTATAAAACCGACTTTCTTGCATGTACACATTTAGAAATCCATATCGAGTTGACTCAAATCATTAGCTTAACATATTAAAGTTAATTAAACTTTTCATTTTACTAAAAGTTGACATAAAAACAAAAAAGCAGTGCATTTGGAAAAATTCCATACATTTAGGTATAAAAAACCGATTTTCCAGCATATACACATTTTAGAAATCCACAACGATTTTACATTTTCTTGCATATATACATTTAGAAATCCATATCAAGTTTTTTCAAATCCTTAGCTTTACATATTTAAGTTAATTAACCTTCTTCATCTTACTGAAGTTGACATAAAGCCAAAACGGCAGTGCATTGGGAAAAATTACACAATTTTACATTTAGGTATAAAACCGATTTTCCTGCATTTAAACATTTAGCAATACCGAGTTGATTCAAATCATTAACTTTACATATTGAAGTTAATTAACTTTCTTCATCTTACTAAAGTTTACATTAAGTCATAACGGCAGTGCATTTGTAAACATTCCACAATTTTACATTTAGGTATAAAACTGATTTCTTTGCATATACATTTAGAAATCCACAACGAACTTATTTAAATAATTAGGCTTACATATTAAACTTAGTT
>NW_026092114.1:0-7556 GCF_024586455.1 Bactrocera neohumeralis | reverse complement strand
TTTGGAAGGCAAAAGAAATTCGGCCCCATCTCATGTAAAGGGTTGGGGGAAGGTTGGGACCCCTTTAGGACGTTCACAAGAAAGACGGTAGATTGTGGGGAACCCCAATAGCCCGGATGTTTTGCGGACAGATTGACCCTTCGTTTGATTTTTTTGGGGACTTCCCAAAAAGACAAATATCTTTTTTACCCCAGCACGGCCCATCAGGCCCCCCAAAAAGCCTAGTGCCACAAAAACCCCACTTTTCAGAATATCGGGTTTTGTTTAAAAAACATATTTTGTGGATTTACCATTTCAAAAAGATTTTAACGATTTTCCTTAAAAAAGTGATTTTTTTTTACCACTTTTAAAAACATGGGGAAATTTTTCCCCTGATTCTGCGTTAGACAATTGACAGCCACTGTTCGTTAGCTATAAATGTGCTCTATCGAATCCAGTCGGTTTTACTTCTTGTCAGTGAAAATTACATTAAAATAATCCTCTAATAAGATATATCTGACATAAACTTAACAGAAAAGGCAAAGTGTAATTCTTAAATCCATAGGAACGGAAGTGATTACATAAGGTCAGTTAATTTTGCTGAGATATAATACACATAATATTGATAAATATGTATATACGGTATAAGACCAACCAACAGTTTGAGAATCTTTTATTAGGCAAATGGGAGATGGGTATAATATTGGCCTTATTTGGCAATACTGCAAATTATTAACAGAAACAGATGTTCTCAGAGTTTCATTAATTTAAATCACATACCATCACAGATACATATATAAGGATTAAAGTAAGCCGGACATTTGAAATTTCTGTTATTAGTTATGGGGCTAGAGGAAGCTTTACAAAACACGCTCAGTTAAATTTTAGGTAACATACTCATTGGTCGATATGTGGTCTATAAAGTCAGCCGAACAAAATATTTACGCAATGCAACCCATTTTTGAAATACAATATACTATACTATCGAAAGTATTCTCTCGTAATTTCAAATATATCTCAGCGCATCGATATTTTCCGCAAAAAAGTTAGCCATCCGCACTGGGTCCACATTTGAGCCTGGGTTTTGGAAAAGTTATATTTCGATTTCGAAAATACTTGTAGTAACATGAAACACTTTGAGGGCTACATATATTGCAAAGTTTATTCGAATATATTTCTTACTTGGGCTCACGGTGTTAGAGCCCTCTTTGGATCATTATCCTTTCAGGACCAAAAATTTAAACCAACTACAAGAACCTGATTTTCTGACTTCTGCCCACCTCAACTACAATGAAAAGTCTTAGCTTCTCTAGCGGATCCGATCAAAAAGATATTGAAAGTTGCTTATAAACATTTGGGGCTTAGGGCAGTATTTGAGTGATATAAATACATGCAAAGAAAAAAATATATATACAAGGGATTTCTCTTTATTTATCATATACATACATATATGTTTGTTTTGCATTTTAAGTGTGATAAGATAAAAAACAGTTCTTGTGCGTATTACAGCATAGATGAACACCACATTTTAAGCATTTTGAGATGCTATGATCTGTTCATCAATGCTTTGTGTTCCTGAGGTAGATTGTTAATTTTTCTTGAGCAATGATAATAGTGGACGCATTTTGTATAATTTATCATAATTATTATCGCTTTTATATGGTTGTTTCTGACTTATCAGAAAAAATGGGATACATTTCTTTTATTTTCTCAAATTTATTTCTCGGCATCGAATCTGTTATTGCTGTTAATTTGAATTTTGCGACCATGCTATCTTAAAACCGGCAACTGACTACGCCCAAGTACAACAAAAAACTCAAGAAATCGACGATTGTCATCATTTGTTCACTGCCGGACTCTTGTAGGGAATACATATTGGTCTGTTCCACAATCAGTTTGATTAAAGTATCATCAAAAAAAGTGTTGAAATATTGAATCGGCTTATTTACTACGTTAATATTTTCTTCTGACTCTTTCCAAGTAACGCCTTGAAAGTCGATTGGTCTTTTTCTCCATTTCAATTGAGAAACATCAACTTTTTCAATAATAAAGTCATCCATATTTTCTGAACTTTTAGAAATTACTTGGTTGGCCATTTTCTAAAAGCTGTTTCAAATCTTTCTCCAAAAACTCTTCGTCGTCTTCATCACACTCTTCGTCAGAAGATTTATCCTAATCTATCTTCAAAATCTGCAGTATGTCTTCATTACACAGCCCTTTTCGTACTTTACTCATTTTAATATTTGTATTACCTAACTGCCCAAAGTTGCTTATATAGCCACTTGCATAAGCAAAAATCTAGCGGTACAATATAAACATGTTTTCTAATTTTTTCACTTGTATTTTTTTCACTATTTGGTCGTAAAACTGTGTAAATATTTTTTCAAATGTATCTTTTAAGTATTTTAATTATTTTTTTATAATATGCTTCAAGTCATAACATGATTGATCATGACATAATCGTTTTGTTTTTGTTATTTTGGTATTTTCCGAATTCAAATTGACCAATAAGATGTGTACTTTAAAGAGGTTTTGTGTATTTGACTTTTAAACTATGTTAAACATAGAAGTTGCTTATAACAACTTTGGTCCTGAAAGGGTTACTGTGTAAAATTTAATGTCTTGACGCATTTGGTCATTGAGTTATCACGCTTTAGGAAGTTTTTAACAAAACAGTTACGTGGGAGAGGACAGATTTATAGGATTTTCCCAAGCTAATTTTATTATTGTAGCTTTAGTGGTTTAGGAAATATGTACATTAGACATATTAGAGTGACTGCGCCCAAGTTTCATTAAGGTATCTCAATATCTTGCACAGACAGAAGATCGAATGGACGGACACACATCCGGATTATAACTTGTCTTGTCACGCTGATCATTTATATATACATAAACACCTGCAGCCACGCATAGCTTACCATTCTAAATTTTTCAAAATGTTGCGTATATATGACACTTTTGCGGTATCAATTTTTTATTTAGAAATAAGTTAGTTACTTGTTATTTATCAAAAATATTAAAATTAAAAACACACATTGAGTAATATATTAAATCATTTAAAGGTAGTGAGGCTTATAAAATGAGCTCGAAATTAAGAGACTGACGCGCTGAAAAAACCATCTATATGTCGACTGTTCAGTGAGTTGAAGAAGAGAATTTCATGACATTTCATTGATTGGCAGTGTAGTTATTGCGTTTTAAGTGTCAGTATGTTCGTGTTATCGGTGCGAAAATGAGCTTCGAACAAAGAGCCAACATTAAATTTTGTTTTGGAATTGGTTAAACTTTTACCAAAACGTTTAAATTGATGAAACAAGTTTATGGCGATGATTGCACGAGTGCACGAGTGGTTTCAACATTTTCAAAGTCAGGACATTTATAACGAACAACATGTGGGCCAATCAAAATCCATGATCACCGGAAATTCCATCGTAACTGTGCGTGAATTCATCAAAAATCAGCCAAATCATCATTGAAATTCATGGAAATGGAATCTCCAAAACATCGATTTATCGCATTTTGACCGAACATTTGGGCTTACGAAAGGTGTGTGCACGGTTTGTTCCGCACAAATTGACTGACGACCAAAAATTGCTCAGAATCCAACATTCGAAGGACGCTTGTGACCGATTATTTTACCAAAAATCACATTTTAACCATTAACCACTCCCCGTATTCACCTGATATGGCACCGTGCGACTTCTTCCTTTTCGGAAAAATGCATTTGCCATGAAAGGAAAGCGTTATGTAGACGTTGTGGCCATGCAAAAGGCTTGCACTGGCATTCTGGCGGCCATATCGGCCAACGAGCTAAAACACTCGTTCGACATGCTTTTGGTCCGTGCAAAAAACTGTATTGAAACAGAAGGTGAACTATTTTGAATAAAATAAATAGATTTTGCCGAAAACCATTTGTTCTGTTTTTCTTTAAGGGAGGAGCCTGCTTTAGATGCTTTAAAAATTCGATTTGTTTAAGGATTTTTTTGGGAAGGAAAGAAATAAGTGATTAAAGCAAAATTTCTATTGTTTATAGTTATATATGTATTTAAATATCATTCACAAATTTTTTGAATACGAAATCTTTGATATTCTGCCTTTGGGAAGCATTTGCCCGATGCATCTCGCATGTGTATTTGTTGGACGGCGGGCAGGATGCTGATCGCAAATTTCTATCGAAACAAAAGTTCAAAAAGAAAGTTTTAAAAATTGAAAAACGTGGTTTTTAACAAAAAAATTTTACTTTATGTTGTGTAAAAATATGTTTAAACTTGACTTTTTTAAGTAATAATTTAATGCCAAAGATAATAAACTTTGCCCCAATTCCGTAAGACTTTTAGTTTTTTTCTATTCTGCCCGAATTAAGAAAAATCGTAAAATGAAAATCCGAGAAATCGGCGAGTTGTGTCGTCAAACGACTCCACCACTTTCAAACTTGTCGATATACCAAAAAAGACAAGTATTTTCTAAATATTTTCATTCCTCTAAATGTAAAGTTGAATCTTCAGATTCAACTACATACATACATATTAAATTTTAAAAATACATAAATAGAAAGGATAAGCAAAATTAAATTCCTTTAAAAAAAATCAAATGCCACTGTTATTATTCGATATGTTTATTTAAGATATGCCGGGTCGTTGATGCTGAGGCATGTCAAATCAGCACAACGGCTCCAGAGTAAATTTAGCAAATAAGATTTTTATAAAGAATACAATTATTATTAATAAACTGGACGGCAAGCCGGTTACTTGTAAATTAGCCGGAGTTTTATTATTCAAAAACAAAAGATATGTACATTTCCGATAATTACATATCATATCGTAATTGGCGCAGTCGGTAATTGGTGTCCCCATTTTCTACCATACATCGCAAAGAATTTTAAGTGCGTTGAAAGCAAGAGTATTCTCAAACTTTACTAAATAAATGAAATATTATGAAGTAAATGAAACTATATAAAATACGCTAAATAAATAAATTGAAAATAAATTATTAATAAACTTTGGTAAATAAATGAAAGTTGAAAAAAAAAAATAAAATAAAAAGCAACATCAGCAGCAACAACAACATTAACGAAGCAACAACATTAACAAAAAGCAACAACAATAACAGTAACAACGGAAAAAAAAACAAACAACATTTAACAACAACAACGACGCATTAACAGTAACAACAAAAACAGCAACAGCAGCACCAACAGCAAGGTAAAATAATATTCAACTAATAATTTAGTAATTTAAGTAGTAGTTTTATTTGAAGCCATTACTTTCTTTGTAAAAAAAAAAAAAAAAAAAAAAAGTCAACGCAGAAATTATACTCACTAAATGTTTCAATCAATTCCAAAAAATACCATTAGAAAAGAAACGAACAAACGAAAAAGAAAAACAAAAAGCAGTAGATACAGAAGTTAATTTGTTAAAATTCCTTTAAAATATAAAATTGCGTACTTAGATTATGTGTGTAAAGTTATAGCACTATATGTATATCTACATATATAAATAAAAATGAATCGTCAAAATGTATGTACGCGCATAACTCAATAACGCCTGGACCAATTTGGCCAATTCTTTTTCTTAAATGTTCGTTGAAGTTCAAAGATGGTTTTTGCGGCGAGAAAAATTCGAATAACTTCCGGAAAACCCCTAAAAACAGTCCTTTTCTTTTCCCCATAAAAACGTTACAATAAAAATGAATGTTTGTTTGTTAGTAACACTAAACGACCGGTTGAACCAATCTTGAAATTGAATGGTTGTTTGTTGTGGATCGGGAAAGGTTTAGAATACCTTATACTTTTAATGAGGAGAAGTCGGATAATTGGACAATTCCAAAAAGTGACACTTTTCATACACATTTTTTTCAATTTTTGTTTGTTTTTTCAATATTTTGATTTGTAAATTATTTGAATTGTTCAATTTTGATCGCTTGCTTTTTTATTCCGGCTATCCAAAGGAAAAATTATTGAAAATTATTCAGTGAAAACTTTAGGTGTGTTTCACACAATGTGATCAAGCCACGAAGAGATCGCGCTAATATTGGTCAGCGTTCTTTTTGCAACGTATGGCAGCCCAAAGAAAGGCAAGAAGTACTCCCAAAATGCGATGACATACGTGCGGAATTATGGATCGCGGTCAATCAGCTAGCGATCGTAACGATATCACAGCACGACTTATTAAACAATAGCTGCAATGTTTGATGGTCTTTATCTTGAAGCAACCTATGGTATATATGGTGCTGTTAGATGCTGAATGTATTTTGTTGAGTAGCAGAAAAGAGTTTGCCGCACGCACACATTCTTCTTTGGATGCGGATGGTGATTACACCAGATCAAATTGATGAAATCATTTCAGCGGAAATTCCTAATTCAGAGATAGATCCAGAATTATACGAAGTGGTGAAAACCAATTTTAGAGGCGTGAATATCGACGTTAACAACACATCGAAGTTGACAACACATGGATCGTACCATATTCGCCACTTTTGTCTAACTCTCATTCAAAACTTATGTCAATGTTGAATATTGCAGATTGGTGAAATCGAGTACGTCACGTGTCGACTTTGCAAGTACGTCACGAAAGAAAGCAACATAGCGGTTATTGGCCTTGAACGATATGAGATCAGCAGTATCAAATGGGTCGATATGTGAACCGCAATAAAGCGCTTTGTAGGATGTTTACTTTTGCAATTCATGAAAGTTTTCCGACTGTTGTGCGTCTCGCGGTTCAACTTCATTTAAGTCATTGCGTATTGTGAATGGTACAGTGTGTGCACTTTTTGAGGAGCATGCCAGAAATTACAATTACTGGAACATGATAATCACTGGAAACAGACGAAGGACAGTGCGATAGTTACTTCGCATGCCACTGAAGTTCGCATACTTTTCGCGAAGATCATTTCGACAAATCAGCCTTCAAATTCGCGTTAATTATGGGATACGAAAAATGACATTGCCGACGACATTTTACATTGTATTCGCTAAGAATTGGCAAATTTCGGTTGATACTTCCAGTCACATTTTTTTCATTTCAAAACACATAAATTCACGCAGGACAACGGCTGCGGGGTCAGCTAGTATGAAATAAATTATGGATTTTTAAGTCATAACCTCTACCTGAAACAAAATTTTCAAACATACGGAAGAATTACGTTTATGGCAACGAAATGCCACTTATTCAGTGAATGTGATAATTTCATTAATAGACGGTTAGTGGTCGAGACACCCTATTGCTTTTGAACGAGAGGTTAAGTGCAAATCCGAAACCTTAATGCTACTGGAAATAATCGCTATTTAAGTGAGCAGAAGGTGGCAAAAGTGCTGACTTCAATAAAATGTAATAAAATATTATGTATCTTAAATATTTATAATTTTAAATAAGACACCCTTACCTGAAAAAATTCTTGGAATTGTCTATGCAGCTCGAAATTTATAGAACTTTACAAAATTAATAAAACCATATGATTTTGTTAATAAGGAAATGATTCTTTTTAAAAATGGTACAATCTTCCATTCTATTGAAAACATAAAAAAAGTTTATTCATTGGTATAAGTGAAGTAAAAAACATAACCCGTCATTTAAAAACAA
>NW_026092113.1:0-3486 GCF_024586455.1 Bactrocera neohumeralis | reverse complement strand
TGTATATACACAATGAGCAATCGATATTGAGTTGCTTCAAATTAATTACTTCACTTATTTAAGTTAATTAACATTCTTTATTTTACTGAAGTTGACATGAAGCCATAACGGCAGTACATTTGGAAGAATTCCACAATCTTATATTTAGATATAAAGTCGATTTTCTTGTATATACACATTTAGGAATCGATATTGAGTTGCTTCAAATCGTTAGTTTAACATATTTAAGTTAATTAACCTTCTTCATCTTACTGAAGTTGACATAAAGCCATAACGGCAGTGCATTTGGAAGAATTCCACAATCTTATATTTAGACATAAAGTCGATTTTCTTGTATATACACAATGAGCAATCGATATTGAGTTGCTTCAAATCGTTACTTCACTTATTTAAGTTAATTAATTTCTTCATCTTACTGAAGTGGACATAAAGCCATATCGGCAGTGCATTTGGAATAGTTCCACAATATTATATTAAGGTATAAAGTCGATTTTCTTGTATATACACATTTAGGAATCGATATTGAGTTGCTTCAAATCGTTAGTTTAACATATTTAAGTTAATTTACCTTCTTCATCTTATTGAAGTTGACATAAAGCCATAACGGCAGTGCATTTGGAAGAATTCCACTATCTTATATTTAGACATAAAGTCGATTTTCTTGTATATACACAATGAGCAATCGATATTGAGTTGCTTCAAATTAATTACTTCACTTATTTAAGTTAATTAACATTCTTTATTTGGCTGAAGTTGACATAAAACCATAACGGCAGTACATTTGGCAGAATTCCACAATCTTATATTAAGGTATAAAGTCGATTTTCTTGTATATACACATTTAGCAATCGATATTGAGTTGCTTCAAATCAATAATTCAACTTATTTAAGTTAATTAACCTTCTTCATCTTACTGAAGTTGACATAAAGCCATAACGGCAGTGCATTTGGAAGAATTCCACAATCTTATATTAAGGTATAAAGTCGATTTTCTTGTATATACACATTTAGCAATCGATATTGAGTTGCTTCAAATCAATAACTTCACATATTTAAGTTAATTAACTTTCTTCATCTTACCGAAGTTGACATAAAGCTATAACGGCATTGCATTTGGACGAATTCCACAATCTTATATTTAGGTTTAAAGTCGATTTTCTTGTACATACACATCCAGGAATCGATATTGGGCGGCTTCAAATCATTAGTTTAACATATTTAAGTTAATTAACCTTCTTCATCTTACTGAAGTTGACATAAAGCCATAACGGCAGTGCATTTGGAAGAATTCCACAATCTTATATTAAGGTATAAAGTCGATTTTCTTGTATATACACATTTAGCAATCGATATTGAGTTGCTTCAAATCATTACTTCACTTATTTAAGTTAATTAACCTTCTTCATCTTACTGAAGTTGACATAAAGCCATAACGGCAGTGCATTTGGAAGAATTCCACAATCTTATATTAAGGTATAAAGTCGATTTTCTTGTATATACACATTTAGCAGTCGAAACTAAGTTGCTTTTTATCATTTGCTTCACTTATTTAAGTTAATTAACCTTTTTCGTCTTACCGAAGTGGGCATAAGCCATAACGGCAGTGCATTTGGAAGAATTCCACAATCTTATATTTAGACATAAAGTCGATTTTCTTGTATATACACAATGAGCAATCGATATTGAGTTGCTTCAAATCGTTAGTTTAACATATTTAAGTTAATTTACCTTCTTCATCTTATTGAAGTTGACATAAAGCCATAACGGCAGTGCATTTGGAAGAATTCCACTATCTTATATTTAGACATAAAGTCGATTTTCTTGTATATACACAATGAGCAATCGATATTGAGTTGCTTCAAATTAATTACTTCACTTATTTAAGTTAATTAACCTTCTTCATCTTACTGAAGTTGACATAAAGCCATAACGGCAGTGCATTTGGAAGAATTCCACAATCTTATATTTAGACATAAAGTCGATTTTCTTGTATATACACATTTAGCAATCGATATTGAGTTGCTTCAAATCATTTACTTCACTTATTTAAGTTAATTAACATTCTTCATCTTACTGAAGTTGACATAAAGCCATAACGGCAGTGCATTTGGAAGAATTCCGCAATCTTATATTGAGGTATAAAGTCGATTTTCTGGTATATATACATTTAGAAATCGATATTGAGTTGCTTCAAATAATTAGTTTAACATATTTAAGTTAATTAACCTTCCCCATCTTACTGATGGGCATTTGGAAGAATTTCACAATCTTATATTAAGGTATAAAGTCGAATTTCTTGTATATACACATTTAGCTATCGATATTGAGTTGCTTCAAATTAATTACTTCACTTATTTAAGTTAATTAACCTTCTTCATCTTACTGAAGTTGACATAAAGCCATAACGGCAGTGCATTTGGAAGAACTCCACAATCTTGTATTTAGACATAAAGTCGAATTTCTTGTATATACACATTTAGCAATCGATATTGATTGCTTCAAATTTAGTTTAACATATTTAAGTTAATTAACCTTCTTCATCTTACTGAAGTTGACATAAAGCCATAACGGCATTTTACTTGGAAGAATTCCACAATCTTATATTAAGGTATAAAGTCTTTCTTGTATATACACATTTAGCAATCGATATTGAGTTGCTTCAAATCGTTAAATTTAACATTATTTAAGTTAATTAACCTTCTTCATCTTACTGAAGTTGACATAAAGCCATAACGGCAGTGCATTTGGAAGAATTCCACAATCTTATATTAAGGTATAAAGTCATTTAAGTTAATTAATCTATTTTAGTTGGAGTTAATTAACTTTCTTCATCTTACTTTAAGAACCTTACATAAAGCCATAACGGCAGTGCATTTGGAAGAATTCCACAATCTTATATTTAGACATAAAGTCGATTTTCTTGTATATACACATTTAGCAATCGATATTGAGTTGCTTCAAATAATTAGTTTAACATATTTAAGTTAATTAACCTTCTTCATCTTACTGAAGTTGACATAAAGCCATAACGGCAGTGCATTTGGAAGAATTCCACAATCTTATATTAAGGTATAAAGTCGATTTTCTTGTATATACACATTTAGCAATCGATATTGAGTTGCTTCAAATAATTACTTCACTTATTTAAGTTAATTAATCTTCTTCATCTTACTGAAGTGGATGTAAAACCATAACGGCAGTGCATTTGGAAGAATTCCGCAATCTCATATTGAGGTATAAAGTCGAATTTCTTGTATATACACATTTAGCAATCGATATTGAGTTGCTTCAAATAATTAGTTTAACATATTAAAGTTAATTAACCTTCCTCATCTTACTGAATTTGACATAAAGCCATAACGGCAGTGCATTTGGAAGAATTCCACAATCTTGTATTAAGGTATAAAGTCGATTTTCTTGTATATACACATTTAGCAATCGATACTGTGTTGCTTCAAATCATTTACTTCACTTATTTTAGTTAAT
>NW_026092112.1:0-2500 GCF_024586455.1 Bactrocera neohumeralis | reverse complement strand
AAACAAACAAAACAAAACAAAACAAAAAAAAACAAAACAAAACAAAACAAAACAAAACAAAACAAAACAAAACAAAACAAAACAAAACAAAACAAAACAAAACAAAAAAAAAATAAAAAAATAAAAAAATAGCAGAGAGAGAGTTGAGAACAACAAAAAAAAAGTACGGAAAAACAAAATATAAATTTTAAAAAAAGGGCCAAAGGAAAACAAAACTTATCAAAAAAAAAAAAAAAAAAAAAAAAAAAAAAAAGATTGCAGCACCTGAGTTTCGCGTATGGTCTCCCACTACACTACTCGGTCAGGCTCTTAGCAGCTTAACTACAGTTGATCGGACGGGAAACGGTGCTTTCTGCTAGATATGGCCGCAACCGAAATACTTTGAAAAAAGTTCGGAGATAACGAGCGAGGTGCTTACCTAAGCATTGGGCTTGTAAACATTGTACTTGTAAGCACTGTACTTGTAAACATTGTGCTTATAAGTGATGATTGATGGTAGTGTTGAAAGTCTTGCGTTTCAATGATAAGGTATTAGAGTATTTTTGGGAAATGTAGGATTGATGTGTGTCACGTGACTGACGAGAGTCGTCGTAAAGAAAAAGCAGCCATGGAGTAATGGCAGAGAGATGGGATTTGGCAAGTGGATACTTTGCATCGAGAATGCAGGGATAAGCACTAAATATTAGTACATTGTCACGTCAAGTTGTGGTAATTTATAATAGGCCAATATAGGCAAGTGTGTTCGAAGCCGTAGGTATTGGTGCTTGCCCACGGTAAAAGTGCTAAAAAACAGCGATTTTGAGAAAGAAAATACGGACATGTAGTTTTTCAAATTAAAATTTAAAATGCTAAAAAATGAAGTATAAAATTTTAATTAAATTTTTTTTGTTTTAAGAAAAAGGAAGAAAACATCCAAAACGGGAAAGAAGCCGTTTTAGGAGATATTCTAGTTTTGTGAGTTTTGTTAGTTTTGTTGGCGTTGTTATGGTTATTTGTTTTCGCGGAGGTCGCGGGGTTATGAGCCAGGGCCTCGATAGAAGTTAACAAAAGTTGATAAAAGTTGAACTTGTGTGAAAAGGAGAAAAAAAACGTTTGTTGTGTCAAAAAGGTACGTTTTTGTTTAGGGGGAGAAGTTCGCGGGTGTAGGCAGGGATCTAGAAGGGTAGGCAGGAATCTGAGGGAGGTGCTAGGCAGGAATAAAGGGCCGCGAATTTTTTGAAAAACATAGAAAACGTTTTTTTTTGGGTACCGAAATGCGCATGTGGGGGGTTTTAGAGAATTAAAATGTGATTTCGGGCTTGGAGGTACTTCATGCGAAAGCATTTGAAAAGATTTCTGAAACTGGTTAACAGCCGGGAGTAGGAAAAGTCTTGTTCATAAAACGCCATATATAGAAAGAAAGAAAGAAAAACGGTTTGCGAGTGGGTTTATAAAAACAACCTTCTCGTATATATGTTTGTATGTATCCATGTATGTGTATTGTATGTATTTGTATGTATTGTATGTATATATGTTCTATATGTATGTATGTACATATAAATATATATATATATATGTGTGTGTATACATCTCTCTCTCGCTCTATATATATACTATTGGCCTCGCTGTATGGTGGAGAAGGTGATAGTGTGATCGTGAGATCGTGCTAGCCTTATACACTGGTTATAGCATGGGTGGAATGGTGGACCTAGCTTCGGCTTACGCCAGTCGCCTGAACAGTCTTGTACTGGATATCTAACGATTCCATGTGCGAGCGACGAAGGATTTAGTGGATTACTAGCCGATGGCAAGTGTTTCAACTAAAAACTTACTTGGGGGAATGCCTCTGGCGATAGCCGTGTTCCAGTTCTTGGGACATGTGATTTGCCGGAGTTGTAACCTCCTCTCAAGCTAGTGATGGCCAACCTGCGGGATGCAATACTTCTGTAGTGTTTGTCGGACTCTAGCTAGAGGAACTTAAAGAGGGCTATATGGATGTAGGCAGGCTGCTTTTGGAGGGAGAGATCCCAAAGAGAGCTTGGTCTGTCTATCTGTTTTTTTTTTTTTTTTTTTTTTTTTCTTCTTCTTGGTTTCCATTTTTTGAAGTCAAGAGAGAGAGAGAGAGAGAGAGGAGAGATAGAAAGAAACAGTTAACCACCATAAGATATCTTCGATGGAGCTTGGGCATCTCGTTCTGAGATTGTGCAAGTTTGATCGGGAGGCTACTTTTTTAGCAGCCTCTCAGTGAGATAGTTATCTGGTTGATCCTGCCAGTAGTCATATGCTTGTCTCAAAGATTAAGCCATGCATGTCTAAGTATAAGCAATTTATACAGTGAAACTGCGAATGGCTCATTAAATCAGTTATAGTTTATTTGATAGTACCTTTACTACTTGGATACCCGTGGTAATTCTAGAGCTAATACATGCTAAAAACCCCGACTGTTTGGGAGGGGTGTATTTATTAGATAAAAAATCAATGCCTTCGGGCTCTTTGATGATTCATAATAACTTTTCGAATC
>NW_026092111.1:0-5767 GCF_024586455.1 Bactrocera neohumeralis | reverse complement strand
TTTGAATATGGTGTTAATTAGGCGCAAAAACTTTTTTTCCTTTGATTTTCCATGCATTTATTTCCTCATTTTAATGCCTGGAATTTATAGTTACGTTTAAAATGATTTGGTTTTTAAAAGGTCCACTGAGGCTTTATTTGTTTGTTTTTAAATGATTAATAAATTGTGTGAAATTTTTAGAGAGAATGATATTAATGTTTTTTTTTCAAAGATTTTTTTGTTGATAAATTTTGTTCAAAAGCCCCCCTAGTATATAAAGAGAATTTCTGATTTTAAAACCTTTCATTTTTTCTTTTCTTTTCCTTTTAACAAAATTTTTTTGTAATTTAGTCATTCATAACCGTCTGAAAAATTTTCTAAAAACCCTCAAAACAATTTATAATTGGCTTTGGGGTGAAATTGGTTTTGCCGATTTTGTTCTCTCTTTTCAGTGCGCTAAACCCATAATTTAAATCAACTGTGTGTTTAACCCCGACAAGGGGTTTGTTTTTTAAGATTTAAAAAAATTTTAGAAAAAAGAAGAATTAAAAAATTGTTCCCTATACTTTTCAATAAAAGCACATATTTGAAAAAAGAAAAATCGCTTTAACCTTTGAGGGGGTTTTAATTTGGGGACTTCTGATTTGTCAAATTACTGTTTTTTACTTTTGCAAACATAAAATTAAATTTAAAACCTTTTTTTTTAAAAAACAAATTAAAAGGCCAAAAATTTTATTAATTTAAAATTTCCCCATATTCCGCTATAAAAATTAAAATTTCCAAATGAAAAACTGAAAAAATGAATTTTAAAAACCCAATTGGTTAAATTTTTTTTAAAATATTAAAAATTATTCTTATTTTTGAGAATTTTTGGGGTTTAAAATAAAATTACATGCAAAATGTTAGTACTTTTTTTTCTCGGGTAGTTTTTTCTGGCTATTTCACTTGTTTCCTTTTATTTCGTGGTAAAATATTTAAAAAAAGGGTTAATAAATAATCGTTGAAAGCTAATACAGTTTACCCCTTTACAATTTTTTCTTTCTACGGTTGGTTAGTTTAAAACCCGGGAATTTTTTAAAAACTTTTTTTTTTTTTAAATTTTTTTAGGGTGATCTTTAAATGAATTCTTACCTTTTTGCTGAAATTTTTTTACAAATATAAATTTCTTTATCTTTTTAAAATTTTTTAAAAACCTTTACTTTTCCCTTTCTAATCTGTGTAAGTCTTTTTAATATAATTTTTTAATTTAATTTTTTGAAAATTTGTTTAAGATTCCACCCCCTTTTCTTTTTAAAATTTTTTCTGCTGCTGTTTTTTCTTTTTAAAAGATTTTGAACTTATCAAACATACCTGTGCGCCTATTACTGGAGATTTTCCGGCTTCAGCCTCCCCAATTTTTTTTCCTTTTTTTCTTGTTTATTTTAGGTTTTTCGCAGTTATAAATTTTAAATTATTTTTTTTTATTTTTTTAATGGGTTTTTAAAAAAATAAAAATTTTATTTAGTTTTAAAATGCTTTAATTCATTTTAATTTAGTAGTTATAAAAATAAGCCAAAACAGTCTTTTTAATTGTGACCACTTTAAAAAAATTGGGGTTTGAAACAGCAGTTTGATTCAAAAGCTCAATTTTTTGATTCCTGAATGTCAAATTTCCATCAAAAAATTTTTGTTAATGGTTAACATTTGGAAACCCTTCAGTGATTTATATTTTAGGGGGCAAAAAAAAGTGCCCCAAATTTAAACTTTGGTTTATTATATTTTTTAAACCCTTTTTCTTGTATTAAGATTATAAGCAAAAGGGATTTTAAAACACCTTATTTTTTAAAAAGAATTTTAATTTTTGGGGAACCCAACTAAAAATTTCTGAAAATGAACAAAAAAATTAATAATAAAAGAGTTCCATAGGGAAAAAAATTTTTTTTTTATCCACGCCCTAATTGGGAAAAAAAGTTCCTTTTTTTATGCCCCGCGTAATTATAAACGGGCGACGGGTATAAAAACTTTTAAAAAAGTTAAAAAACCTATTTTTTTTATAAGAATTGGGAAAAAAACGGGGGATTGCCCCGGGTCCGGAAAGTAATAGGATATTTTCACCGCCAACTGTGTTTCGGGGGCCCCACCGACTGATTGAGGGAACGAGGGGTTTGGGGATTTTCCCCCGAACACTCATAGTCGAAAAAACATTTTTTGCGACGGGGGGAGCGGGGGGAAAACAGGTCAAGGCAGAAACCGTTTAAATTTCAAAATTTGGAAATCCCCAATCCAAATTTGGTTTTAAAAAGGGTGTGTTTGAACGCCTTTGGGGGGGGAAGGGTTTATGAATGAGAACCAAGCACATGCACCTTGCCGGGACCCAAAATGCCGGGAGCCTTTCTTTTTAAAAAATCGCCTGGGGGCCTAATCGACGGGGGAAACCTTTTTGTTTTTAAAAAATTTGTGTTTGGTTAAAAAATTTTTTTAAATGAAAAAATCCCCCCTTCTAAAAAACCAAAGGAAAAGAAAACAACTTCCTAAAGCAAAAGGGAAAAAAAATATTCATTTAAATTTGAAAAAACCAGGAATATGAAATGATTTTAATTTTAAAAGGAAAAATAGAATTTTTATTGTAGGTGGAAATTTTTTAAAAATATGATATGAAGAGCGAAATCCTCTGCAGTGCCGATACTTTTTATTGAATGGATGAGTCTTTAAGAAATTTTTCTTTTCCTTTTTTTTTTTAAGGGTTTCATTAGTTTCTTCTGGTTCCGGGAAAAAAATTTTTTCATTTAGTTGAAAGGAAAGTAAAATTTAAAACACTTACCAAAAAAATCAAAATTTAAAATTTTTAAAGGGAAATTTCCCAAAATTAATATTTAAATAGATTTGTACAGAAATAAAGACCCCCCCTAATTGAAATAATGGAATTGGGGTTTTTGCCAAAACCTTACAAAATTTTTTTTATAAAATAAAAAAATTGGAATTTTGAAAACTAAAAATTAAAAGAGGGAAAAAATTCCTGGGGAAAGGGGGTTTTCGGTTCAATACACAAATATCAGAAGAGGGAAATTGGGGGATTTTAAAATTTTGGAATTTTTTTAACGGATGGTTTACGAATATAATTAAGGAATACATAATTTTTAAAGCCCCCACATTTGAGAAAACCGGGGGAATAGAATTCGGGGCTGCATATAACCATATAAAAAACATATATAATTCGGGGCCTCGGGAAAAAACCCCCCTTTTTCCTTCATAAGTGAAAAAACCCGGGTTTTTTAATGAATTGTGTGGGTTGGAAAAATCAAAAGAAAGTTATCACTTTTTTTTTGAAATTAAAAAAACACGCTTTTAAAAAACGTTTGCAGTCGAAGCATTTAATATTTCATGCCGGTTTAAAAAATTAAAGTAATTACAAAGCAAGGGTTTATTTTTCAATTAAATTGTTTTATAGACCCCTTTTTAAAAATTTAAAATATTCAGTTGTAAGGAAAAATTTTATTTGTCGGAATGCATAATTTTTTTTGGGAATCAATTGCTTATTAATTTTAGTTTTGTATATATGAAATATATGCAGATGGCTAAATAGTTCACTTAGCTGTAAACGCAAACAACTAAATGCAATATCTATAGTTTCTTGACTGTCCATTATTCAAAGGTTTGTAAAGGTAGTAGTGCCCTGGCAATGAAAATTTGGAAAAGAAGTAAATTAACAGGAACTGATACTTCTCCATAGGTTAATGACTTTAATTCCCCCACATGCGGGCATCACTAAAATAAATTATCCAAAATGGGGTGCAACAATAAACGCCTCACTTTACAACCACTAACAAAGAGTGCCAAATATTTAGTTTGTATTTTGTAACCGTTGACACTGCGCGCTTTGAAAACACTTCACCTCCGAACTTTTTTATCAGATTGCCAACCCCTTCGTTCGTAATGCAAGTTCGCCCGATATTCAAGTCATCGATCCATCAGCAGCCCCCGGCCGAATCTTTCTCATTCTGTTCTGGTCTCCCGCGCCTGGGTGACCAGAAACCCCTTTTCGAGATCGGAACCGGCAACCATCTTGTCTTGGAGTTCGCGTATTTAGTTTAAATTTTTACAAAATTTAAACCGTTAAAATATCAATTATTGTTTTAAAAAAATTGTTATACAAGAAAAAAAGGGTATAAGAATATTTTTTAACCAAAGATTGTTTTTAAAAAAATTTTATCATTTAATCAAATTTAAAATGAGAAAAAAAGGGTTTAAATTTGAATGATAGAGGAACGGGTTGAAATTGATTTAAATTAAATAAAAGATGGACAAAAAGAAAAATTAAAGAAAGACCCGGGTTTGAGGCTTACCCCCTTTTTTTAAGATTTAGAGAGAGCAAAAAAAAAAACCCACCAGATTTAAATAACTTTCATTATTGAAGCTCTTTTTAAATTTGATTACACTTGCTTACAGGACTTTTGGGAAACCAGTTCCCATTTTATATTTTTCAATTTTCAAGTCCTTTTTTTAAAGTGAATCGGTTGACCTTTCCTTTAATTTTTGGAATTTTTTTTTTGTGATTAGTAATTTACGATGTGATAAAAAAAATTTGTAATTTTTTGAAAACTCTTAACGACATAATAACAATAAAAATAACCCATATTTAGTTTACCAAATCTTGAGAAATTTTGAAAATACAGAAATTTTCTTTTCAGAATTAAAGACCAAAGGGGTTATATAAAAGTTTTTTTTGCTTTGCTATTTTTTTTGATGCTTGGGTTTCTTTTGAAAAATATCTACATTTAAAGACGCTTCCAGCAAAGTCACTTTAACCAACTTTCCTTAGTTCCAATTAGTTCGAATTATATAGAAGAATGAGAGTTTTCATATTTCTGAATCACTCTTATATACTTTTAAATAAAATATTTTGCTGGTTTTATTTATTTTGACATTTGAATTATATTAAATTGAATATCTAAAATATATTTTTGTTCTACAATATAGAAACATATTTGCATCTATAATAACCATTTGAAATCTTGCTGTTAGCTTGTTATTTTGATGGTATGTTTGTCTTTTAGGATTTTTGTTGTTTGCAAATGTCCGTCTGTTTGCTGCTCTCTGTATACTGGGTTGAAATGAATGACGCGTTACATTGAAATTTTGGGCCAGCTGAACGCAAATATACCTGAACATTTATCTTCTCATGAACATGTTTTATAAAGGAGAATTATTCGCCCATGTTTACATGTTTTTGATACTAAAAAATGTCCAAACACTTTATTTTATTTTTGCCTCTTTTACCCATAGTAAAGTTTTCACCAGTTGAGCTATTTTCTGACTTCTTGATTTATTAAAAAAATAAATAGTTACATTTGAGCAATTGGAATTTTTTGAATTTGAACATTCCTCCAGGCAATAAAGATATTTTTTTAAAACCCATGGGAGTGCAGAACGTGTGTCAGAAAGTATTTTCACAAATTAATTAACTCAAGGGGTATATTTATTTTTACTGTGTGCAAAAGGTATCAAGGAATTTTAATTTTCTGTAAAATTTTAAGCATATATTAAAATTATTTAATTTATTGTTTTAATTTTTTCAAACATTAACTTAATTGCTTTGGAGCTTATTTTTTGGCAATTTGTGAACTCAGAGTGTCATTTTCCGGGTCATGAAATTTTGAGAATTAATTACCTGTTAGATTTTTATAGCTTTACTTACCCCGCATCCGAATCTTAAATTATAAAAATAAGAAAACTTTTAATTTTTAAATTACACTAAAGAATATTTTCTTTTTTTTTAAATATTAACAATATAAAATTTTTTTGTATCCTT
>NW_026092110.1:0-14209 GCF_024586455.1 Bactrocera neohumeralis | reverse complement strand
GTTTACATAAAGCCATAACGGCAGAGCATTTGGGAGAATACGACAATCTTATATTCAGGTATAAAGTCGATTTTCTTGTATATACATTTAGCAATCGATATTGAGTTGCTTTAAATCATTTATTTAACATCTTTAAGTCATTTTCCTTCTTCATCTTATTGAAGTTGACATAAAGCCATAACGGCAGTGCATTTGGAAGAATTCGGCAATCTTATATTCAGGTGTAAAGTCCATTTTCTTGTATATACACATTTAGCAGTCGATATTGAGTTGCCATAAATCATTCATTTAACATATTTAAGTTAATTAACTTTCTTCACCTTCCTGAAGTTGTTATAAAGCCATAACGGCAGTGCATTTGGAAGAATTCGACAATCTTATATTCAGGTATAAAGTCGATTTTCTTGTATATACACCTTTAGCAGTCGATATTGAGTTGCTTGATATCATTAATTTAACATCTTTAAGTTAATTTACCTTCTTCATCTTACTGAAGTTGACATAAAGCCATAACGGCAGAGCATTTGGAAGAATTCGACAATCTTATATTAAGGTATAAAGTCGATTTTCTTGTATATACACATTTAGGAATCGATATTGAGTTGCTTCAAATCGTTAGTTTAACTTATTTTAGATAATTAAGCATCTTCATCTTATTGAAGTTGACATAAAGCCATAACGGCAGTGCATTTGGAAGAATTCGACAATCTTATATTCAGGTATAAAGTCCATTTTCTTGTATATACACATTAAGCAGTCGATATTGAGTTGCTCTAAATCATTCATTTAACATCTTTAAGTTAATTTACCTTCTTCATCTTACTGAAGTTGACATAAAGCCATAACGGCAGAGCATTTGGGAGAATTCGACAATCTTATATTCAGGTATAAAGTCGATTTTCTTGTATATACACATTTAGCAGTCGATATTGAGTTGCCATAAATCATTCATTTAACATATTTAAGTTAATTAACTTTCTTCACCTTCCTGAAGTTGTTATAAAGCCATAACGGCAGTGCATTTGGAAGAATTCGACAATCTTATATTCAGGTATAAAGTCCATTTTCTTGTATATACACATTAAGCAGTCGATATTGAGTTGCTCTAAATCATTAATTTAACATCTTTAAGTTAATTCACCTTCTTCATCTTACTGAAGTTGATAAAGCCATAACGGCAGTGCACTTGGAAGAATTCAACAATCTTATATTAAGGTATAAAGTCAATTTTCTTGTATATACACATTAAGCAGTCGATATTGAGTTGCTCTAAATCATTAATTTAACATCTTTAAGTTAATTTACCTTCTTCATCTTACTGAAGTTGACATAAAGCCATAACGGCAGAGCATTTGGGAGAATTCGACAATCTTATATTCAGGTATAAAGTCGATTTTCTTGTATATACACATTTAGGAATCGATATTGAGTTGCTTTAAATCATTTATTTAACATCTTTAAGTCATTTTCCTTCTTCATTTTATTGAAGTTGACATAAAGCCATAACGGCAGTGCATTTGGAAGAATTCGACATTCTTATATTCAGGTATAAAGTCCATTTTCTTGTATATACACATTAAGCAGTCGATATTGAGTTGCTCTAAATCATTTATTTAACATCTTTAAGTTAATTTACCTTCTTCATCTTACTGAAGTTGACATAAAGCCATAACGGCAGTGCATTTGGAAGAATTCAACAATCTTATATTAAGGTATAAAGTCAATTTTCTTGTATATACACATTAAGCAGTCGACATTGAGTTGCTCTAAATCATTAATTTAACATCTTTAAGTTAATTTACCTTTTTCATCTTACTGAAGTTGACATAAAGCCATAACGGCAGTGTATTTGGAAGAATTCGACAATCTCATATTCAGGTAAAAAGTCGATTTTCTTGTATATACACCTTTAGCAGTCGACACACCTTGTTTTCTTAAATCATTCATTTGACATATTTAAGTTAATTAACTTTCTTCGCCTTATTGAAGTTGACATAAAGCCATAACGGCAGTGCATTTGGAAGAATTCGACAATTTTATATTCAGATATAAAGTCGATTTTCTTCTATATACACATTTAACAGCCGATATTGAATTGCCTTAAATCATTAATTTAACATAATTAAGTTAATTTACCTTTTTCATCTTACTGAAGTTGACATAAAGCCATAACGGCAGTGCATTTGGATGACTTCGACAATCTTATATGCACGTATAAATTCGATTTTCTTGAATATACACCTTTAGCAGTCGACATTGAGTTGCCTTAAATCATTCATTTGACATATTTAAGTTAATTTACTTTCTTCACCTTATTGAAGTTGACATAAAGCCATAACGGTAGTGCATTTGGAAGAATTCGACAATCTTATATTCAGGTATAAAGTCGATTTTCTTGTATATACAGATTTAGCAGTCGATATTGAGTTGCTTCAAATAATTACTTTAACACATTTCAGTTAATTAACCTTCTTCATCTTCCTAAAGTTTACATAAAGCCATAACGGCAGAGCATTTGGGAGAATTCGACAGTCTTATATTCAGGTATAAAGTCGATTTTCTTGTATATACACATTTAGCAATCGATATTGAGTTGCTTTAAATCATTTATTTAACATCTTTAAGTCATTTTCCTTCTTCATCTTATTGAAGTTGACATAAAGCCATAACGGCAGTGCATTTGGAAGAATTCGGCAATCTTATATTCAGGTATAAATGTCCATTTTCTTGTATATACACATTTAGCAGTCGATATTGAGTTGCCATAAATCATTCATTTAACATATTTAAGTTAATTAACTTTCTTCACCTTCCTGAAGTTGTTATAAAGCCATAACGGCAGTGCATTTGGAAGAATTCGACAATCTTATATTCAGGTATAAAGTCGATTTTCTTGTATATACACCTTTAGCAGTCGATATTGAGTTGCTTTAAATCATTAATTTAACATCTTTAAGTTAATTTACCTTCTTCATCTTACTGAAGTTGACATAAAGCCATAACGGCAGTGCATTTGGAAGAATTCGACAATCTTATATTCAGGTATAAAGTCCATTTTCTTTATATATATGTACATAAAACAGTCGATATTGAGTTGCTTAAATCATTAATTTAACATCTTTAAGTTAATTCACTTCTTCATCTTACTAAACTTGACATAAAGCCATAACGGCAGTGCATTTGGAAGAATTCGACAATCTTATATTAAGGTATAAAGTCCATTTTCTTGTATATACACATTAAGCAGTCGATATTGAGTTGCTCTAAATCATTAATTTAACATCTTTAAGTTAATTTACCTTCTTCATCTTACTGAAGTTGACATAAAGCCATAACGGCAGAGCATTTGGGAGAATTCGACAATCTTATATTCAGGTATAAAGTCGATTTTCTTGTATATACACATTTAGGAATCGATATTGAGTTGCTTTAAATCATTTATTTAACATCTTTAAGTCATTTTCCTTCTTCATTTTATTGAAGTTGACATAAAGCCATAACGGCAGTGCATTTGGAAGAATTCGACAATCTTATATTCAGGTATAAAGTCCATTTTCTTGTATATACACATTAAGCAGTCGATATTGAGTTGCTCTAAATCATTAATTTAACATCTTTAAGTTAATTTACCTTCTTCATCTTACTGAAGTTGACATAAAGCCATAACGGCAGTGCACTTGGAAGAATTCAACAATCTTATATTAAGGTATAAAGTCAATTTTCTTGTATATACACATTAAGCAGTCGATATTGAGTTGCTCTAAATCATTAATTTAACATCTTTAAGTTAATTTACCTTCTTCATCTTACTGAAGTTGACATAAAGCCATAACGGCAGAGCATTTGGGAGAATTCGACAATCTTATATCAGATGAATCTGGCAACCCTGGAGCGAAGTGGAGAAAAATAATGTGTGAAAGAAATAAATTCAATAAATTCAATAATTTTAAATATTTACAATAATTAAAATAAACAACTTGTTTGTATACGAAAGTGCTTTTCACGGAGAACGACTGGAAGTTGAAGTGCGGTGGGGAGATTGAGTGGATAGGCTGTTGCACCTGCTAAAAGTTTCTCAGGAGATGTAAGGCAACCTATTACCATTTTTTCTTTCTTTTCTTATTGGACTTTGACCAGCATAAAGGAATTTGGAAAAGTCACTACCATAGCTATGCATAGTATAAGCTTTATTGTTATCCAATACTAGAACCAACTTGTACTTGCGTTCTTTAAGTTAAGCTTTTTACCTGTACTAGGCTAGCCTAAAAGTATACATCGAAATTAGTGAACGTTTCATCTGGTAGTTTCCACATATATATTTATTTATTTTTACTAACTATTGGCTAACTAACTCACCATTACCTACGAATAATCCCTTAGACAATAGACATATAGTATATAGCTGGATTATGCTTCGAACCGCGCCCCCTGGAGGGGGTCAGGAAATACCAACAAGCCAACCAAAAAAATTAGTTTCCGAAATAGATGAATTGAAACAAAAATTAAGAGAATTAGAACAATTATGCGAACAATTAAAAATTGAAAATCAAAAGCTTAAAGAACAAAATAATCGCCCACTTGTGCCTAATTATAGTCAATCTCAATACGAATCTGATGAAGAAGAACTAGCTCTGGAAACAGACTGGATTTTAAAGAAAAATAAAAGGCCTAGCAAAAAGCGTAAGGCCGAAGCTTCACCAGAAGTGATTTTAAAAGAAAATACTTTTTCTTCGAATGGTGAAAACCACACAGTTAAAAATGAAAAACCAAATTATGAACCGCGACCTCCACCTATTATGATTTCGAATATCTCTAATTATAAAGAACTAAATAATCTAATTAAAGATAATACTAAAAGTTCTCTTGTATTTAAACTATTAAATAACGACATCCATAAAATAAGCGTTACATCAAGTGATGACTACAGATCAGTTACAAAAATGTTGTCTGCTTCGGGAGCTTCATGGTATTCCTTTGAAGACAAACAAATGCGTCCAATAAAGGTTATGATTAAAAATCTCCACCATTCGTGTAGCATTAGTGATATTATCGCTGATTTAAAAGAACAAGGTTTACATGTCATGAACGTCGTAAATAAACTCAAGTGGAAAACACGAGAACCTTTAAACATGTTTTTAGCTACTTTTGATTCTAATGAAGACATCAAGAAAATTTATGAAATCAAACACATTCTTTACACCGTTGTTCTCATCGAGCCTATTAGGAATTCTAAACTTATTCCACAATGTAAAAATTGCCAGGCATTTGGACACACAAAGAACTTCTGTGGCAAAATGTCAAAGTGCGTTAAATGCGGTGGTAAGCACAAAAACATCGAGTGCCAAAAACCAAACACTGAAAAACCAAAATGCTGTAACTGTGGCGAAAGCCATCCGGCAAACTACAGAGGATGTATTGTTGCCAAGGAGCTTCAAAGCATTCGTAACAAAGCCTTGAAGAAACAAAAAGTTACCACAAATTTGCCCAGTACATCAACTAATCCACCCATTGGTAATAAAAGTACTGTCAACAAGCAGAATCGAGTACAGACGAGTAAGCTCACTTTTTCTGAAGTACTGAAAGGCAAATCAAACGTGGTGAACGAAAAAAACACAAAGATGACCGAAGACCTACCAACTCAAATACTTGAGATGTTAAATAAACAAGAAAAATTCAATAACGATCTGTGCAGCCGCTTAGATAACCTCGAAAAAAAAAAATAAAGCAAAATTGAAGACATGAATGGTGCTCTCCGAGTTATGACATGGAATGCAAATAGACTATTAAAGCACCAAGATGAGCTTCTACTTATTTTACAAAAAAAAAAATAGATGTATGTCTTATTTCCGAAACTCATTTTACGAGACACAGCCATATAACTTTCAAAAACTACGATATCTATCATACAATCCACCCTAGTAATTGTGCGAGGGGAGGCACTGATGTTATTGTTAAAAACAGCATTATACATTATGAGGATAGAAAAATCAGTACGCACAATATTCAAACCACAACTATTACATTAAAAACAATGAACCAACCCTTGTCAATTACTGCAATATATTGTCCGCCGAGATACAAAATCCTCGTTGAAGAATATAAAGAACTTCTCAATATGCACAAACACAAATTTATTATGGGAGGCGACTTTAACGCTAAGCATGTTTACTGGGGAGAAATAAAAATCCTTCTAATTAAGAAAAGAAAGTTACGACGGAAATGGGAACAAACCCGCTCACCACTCGACAAAACCAACCTTAATAAGGCAACAGCAGAATTAAAACGAGAAATTGCTCATATTAAGAATGAGTCAATTAATAAATATTTATCTCAACTATCCGCTGACAAAAAAGATGATTACTCACTCTGGAAAAGTACTAAGTATCTGAAACGTCCAACAAGTCACGTTGCACCACTAAAAGTTGCTTCCAATACATGGGCTAGAAGTGATTGTGATAAAGCTAATGCATTTGCAAAACACCTAGCTGAAACCTTTCGTCCGAACGAGGATAGTGAAATCGCGTTCCTCAGTAGCATTCAACAGGATCATGCAACAATCCCAGCAATCACCATTTGTGAACTTAAAAGTGAAATTAAAAAGCTTAAAATTAAGAAAACAGCTGGCTTCGATTTAATTACAGCTGAAGTGTTAAAGCAGTTACCATACAAATGTTTACGGAAGCTCGCCTATCTTTTCAATACAGCAATCCGTCTGACATATTTTCCAAGCCTTTGGAAAGTTGCCGAAGTTGTTATGGTTCCTAAGCCAGGAAAGGATCCTCACGTAGTGTCGTCATATAGACCAATTTCACTACTTCCACAAATCTCAAAACTTTTTGAAAAATTAATTTATCTAAGATTAAAATCTATAATCGACGAAAAGCAGTTAATCCCATCGCATCAGTTCGGTTTTAGAAACAAGCATTCAACAATAGAACAAATTCACAGAATAACATCAGAAATAGAAAAATCCTTGGAGGAAGGAAACGTATGCTTAGCTGTATTCCTTGACGTTGCACAAGCGTTTGACAAGGTATGGCACGAAGGCCTTATGCAAAAACTAAAATCATGTCTTCCGGTTGAGTATTGTGCTCTTTTAGAATCGTATATCACCATGAGATTTTATCTTATTTATTATTTATCTTAGCTTCACTTTTATATATTTTGTATACAAGAGACTTACCGTTAGCACCAAACAGTATGACTGCCACTTTTGCTGATGACACCGCAATACTATGCGTCGAAAAAACAGCAGAAAAAGCTGCGGTAAAAATGCAACATGCAATCAACTCCGTAATAAGCTGGACTAAAAAATGGAGAATAAAACTAAACGGTGGCAAATCGGTTCATGTAAATTTTACAAACAAAAGAATCACTCATCAACCTATAAGTATTCTAGATGTCTGCATACCATACGCAAATATAGCTAAATATCTTGGCATCACGCTCGATACTAGATTACGTTGGAAGGAGCATATTAAAATAAAAAGGATTGAACTTAATCTGAAATTGTCGAAAATGAAATGGCTAATTGGGCGAAGGTCAAACCTGTCCATACACAACAAATTACTTCTTTATAAACAAAT
This sequence comes from Bactrocera neohumeralis, assembly GCF_024586455.1. Taxonomy (NCBI): domain Eukaryota; kingdom Metazoa; phylum Arthropoda; class Insecta; order Diptera; family Tephritidae; genus Bactrocera; species Bactrocera neohumeralis. The sequence goes on along the minus strand of NW_026092110.1, from coordinate 6,623 downwards.
AATCAAGCCGATATGGTCATATGGTGCGCAACTGTGGGGATGTGCCAATGATGGCAGTATTAATATTATACAACGTTTTCAAAACAAGGTGCTAAGAGGCATTGTAAATGCTCCTTGGTACTGCAGAAATGCTGATATTCATCGAGACCTAAGGATGTATACAGTCGCCGATGAAATAAGGAGTCAGGCAGATGCCCACTACAAAAGGCTTAATGCACATGTGAACGAGGAGGCGGGAAATCTTCTTTTAGACACATGCCTCTCTAGTCGATTATGTCGCAAAAAACCACATAGCTTAGTTGGAAGCTAAAATATAAAGAAATTAATTATACTATATACCGTATATGTATGAATATTACTATTAATTTATATGTAATTTGTTTTTAAGTTATTCAAATCAAACTGCTCGTTAGTTTTTGAAACTAGTTGTAGTGATATCAAACATTGTTAAAGTTTTAAAAATGTTTGTAATAAAAAAAAAAAAACAAGTAAGGAAGGGCTAAGTTCGGGTGTCACCGAACATTTTATACTCTCGCATGGTAAAGTGATAATCGAGATTTCATAATACGTCATTTACATATTTTTCAAATACCGTATTTTTGTAAAGTTTTATTCCGCTATCATCATTGGTTCCTAATGTATATACTCGTATTATACAGAGAAGGTATAGATGGAATTCAAAATAGCGTTATATTGGAAGAAGTCGTGGTTGTTAACCGATTTCACCCATATTTCGTACATGTCATCAGGGTGTTAAGAAAATATTATATACCGAATTTCATTGAAATCGGTCTAGTAGCTCCTGAGATATGGTTCTTGGTCCATAAGTGGGCGGCGCCACGCCCATTTTCAATTTAAAAAAAAAGCCTGAGTGCAGCTTCCTTCTGCCACTTCTTCCGTAAAATTTAGTGATTCTGACGTTTTTTGTTAGTCGGTTAACGCACTTTTAGTGATTTTGAACATAACCTTTGTATGGGAGGTGGGCGTGGTTATTATCCGATTTCTTCCATTTTTGAAATGTATATGGAAATACCTGAAGAAAACGACTCTGTAGACTTTGGTTGACATAGCTATAGTAGTTTCCGAGATATGTACAAAAAAATTAGTAGGGGGCGGGGCCACGCCCACTTTTCCAAAACAATTGCGTTCAAATATGCCCCTCCCTAATGCGATCCTTTGTGCCAACTTTCACTTTAATATCTTTATTTATGGCTTAGTTATGACACTTATAGGATTTCGGTTTCCGCCATTTTGTGGGCGTGGCAGTGTGCCGATTTTGCCCATCTTCGAACATAACCTTCTTATGGAGCCAAGGAATACGTGTACCAAGTTTCATCATGATATCTCAATTTTTACTCAAGTTACAGCTTGCACGGACGGACGGACGGACAGACGGACGGACGGACAGACGGACGGACAGACGGAAGGACGGACAGACAGACATCCGGATTTCGACTCTACTCGTCACCCTGATCACTTTGGTATATATAACCCTATATCTGACTCTTTTAGTTTTAGGACTTACAAACAACCTCGTTATGTGAACAAAACTATAATACTCTCGTTAGCAACACTGTTGCGAGAGTATAAAAAAATCTTATTGAAGTTGACATAAAGCCATAACGGCAGTGCATTTGGAAGAATTCGACAATCTTATATTCAGGTGTAAAGTCCATTTTCTTGTATATACACATTTAGCAGTCGATATTGAGTTGCCATAAATCATTCATTTAACATATTTAAGTTAATTAACTTTCTTCACCTTCCTGAAGTTGTTATAAAGCCATAACGGCAGTGCATTTGGAAGAATTCGACAATCTTATATTCAGGTATAAAGTCGATTTTCTTGTATATACACATTAAGCAGCCGATACTGAGGGGCTTTAAATAATTAATTTAACATATCTAAGTTAATTTACTTTCTTCACCTTACTGAAGTTGACATAAAGCCATAACGGCAGAGCATTTGGAAGAATTCGACAATCTTATATTAAGGTATAAAGTCCATTTTCTTGTATATACACATTAAGCAGTCGATATTGAGTTGCTCTTAATCATTAATTTAACATCTTTAAGTTAATTTACCTTCTTCATCTTACTGAAGTTGACATAAAGCCATAACGGCAGAGCATTTGGGAGAATTCGACAATCTTATATTCAGGTATAAAGTCGATTTTCTTGTATATATACATTTAGGAATCGATATTGAGTTGCTTTAAATCATTTATTTAACATCTTTAAGTCATTTTCCTTCTTCATCTTATTGAAGTTGACATAAAGCCATAACGGCAGTGCATTTGGAAGAATTCGACAATCTTATATTCAGGTGTAAAGTCCATTTTCTTGTATATACACATTTAGCAGTCGATATATAGTTGCCATAAATCATTAATTTAACATCTTTAAGTTAATTTACCTTCTTCATCTTACTGAAGTTAACATAAAGCCATAATGGCAGTGAACTTGGAAGAATTCGACAATCTTATATTAAGGTATAAAGTCCATTTTCTTGTATATACACATTAAGCAGTCGATACTGAGTTGCTCTAAATCATAAATTTAACATCTTTAAGTTAATTCACCTTCTTCATCTTACTGAAGTTGACATAAAGCCATAACGGCAGAGCACTTGGGAGAATTCGACAATCTTATATTCAGGTATAAAGTCGATTTTCTTGTATATACACATTAAGCAATCGATACTGAGTTGCTTTAAATCATTTATTTAACATCTTTAAGTCATTTTCCTTCTTCATCTTATTGAAATTGACATAAAGCCATAACGACAGTGCATTTGGAAGAATTCGACAATATTATATTCAGGTGTAAAGTCCATTTTCTTGTATATACACATTTAGCAGTCGATATTGAGTTGCCATAAATCCTTAATTTAACATCGTTAAGTTAATTTACCTTCTTCATCTTACTGAAGATGACATAAAGCCATAACGGCAGTGCATTTGGAAGAATTCGACATTTTATATTGAGGTATAAAGTCGATTTTCTTGTATATACACATTTAGCAGTCGATATTGAATTGCCTTAAATCAATTATTTAACATAATTAAGTTAATTCACCTTCTTCATTTTACTGAAGTTGACATAAAGCCATAACGGCAGAGCATTTGGGAGAATTCGACAATCTTATATTCAGGTACAAAGTCGATTTTCTTGTATATACACATTTAGCAGTCGATATTGAATTGCCTTAAATCATTAATTTAACGTAATTAAGTTAATTAACCTTCTTCATCTTACTGAAGTTGACATAAATCCATAACGGCAGTGTATTTGGAAGAATTCGACAATCTTATGTTCAAGTATAAAGTCGATTTTCTTGAATATACACATTCAGCAATCGATACTGAGTTGCTTAAAATCATTAATTTAACATATTTAAGATAACGAACCTTCTTCAGCTTACTGAAGTTGACATAGAGCCATAACGGAAGTGCATTTGGAAGAATTCGACAATCTTATATTCAGGTGTAAAGTTCATTTTCTTGTATATACACATTTAGCAGTGGATATTGAGTTGCCATAAATCATTAATTTAACATCTTTAAGTTAATTTACCTTCTTCATCTTACTGAAGTTGACATAAAGCCATAACGGCAGAGCATTTGGGAGAATTCGACAATCTTATATTCAGGTATAAAGTCGATTTTCTTGTATATACACATTTAGGAATCGATATTGAGTTGCTTTCAATCATTTATTTAACATCTTTAAGTCATTTTCCTTCTTCATCTTATTGAAATTGACATAAAGCCATAACGGCAGTGCATTTGGAAGAATTCGACAATCTTATATTCAGGTATAAAGTCCATTTTCTTGTATATACACATTTAGCAGTCGATATTGAGTTGCCATAAATCATTCATTTAACATATTTAAGTTAATTAACTTTCTTCATCTTACTGAAGTTGACATAAAGCCATAACGGCAGTGCATTTGGATGACTTCGCCAATCTTACATTCATGTATAAAGTCCATTTTCTTTTATATACACATTAAGCAGTCGATATTGAGTTGCCTTAAATCATTAATTTAACATCTTTAAGTTAATTTACCTTCTTCATCTTACTGAAGTTGACATAAAGCCATAACGGCAGTGCATTTGAAAGAATTCGACAATCTTATATTCAGGTATAAAGTCGATTTTGTTGTATATACTTATTTAGCAGTCGATATTGAGTTGCCATAAATCATTCATTTAACCTATTTAAGTTAATTAACTTTCTTCATCTTACTGAAGTTGACATAAAGCCATAACGGCAGTGCATTTGGAAGAATTCGACAATCTTATATTAAGGTATAAATTCGATTTTCTTGTATATACACATTATGCAGTCGATATTGAGTTGCTCTAAATCATTCATTTAACATCTTTAAGTTAATTTACCTTCTTCATCTTACTGAAGTTGACATAAAGCCATAACGGCAGTGCATTTGGATGACTTCGCCAATCTTACATTCATGTATAAATCCATTTTCTTTTATATACACATTAAGCATGAATATATATATCTTTAAGTTAATCTACCTTCTTCATCTTACTGAAGTTGACATAAAGCCATAACGGCAGAGCATTTGGGAGAATTCGACAAACTTATATTCAGGTATAAAGTCGATTTTCTTGTATATACACATTTAGCAGTCGATATTGAGTTGCTTTAAATCATTTATTTAACATCTTTAAGTTAATTCACCTCTTCATCTTACTGAAGTTGACATAAAGCCATAACGGCAGTGCATTTGGAAGAATTCGACAATCTTATATTCAGGTATAAAGTCCATTTTCTTTTATATACACATTAAGCAGTTGATATTGAGTTGCTTTAAATCATTAATTTAACATCTTTAAGTTAATTTGCCTTCTTCATCTTACTGAAGTTGACATAAAACCAAAACGGCAGAGCATTTGGAAGAATTCGACAATCTTATATTCAGGTATAAAGCCGATTTTCTTGTATATACACATTTAGCAGCCGATACTGAATTTAATTTACTCTCTTCATCTTACTGAAGTTGTTATAAAGCCATAACGGCAGAGCATTTGGAAGAATTCGACAGTCCTATATTCAGGTATAAATTCGATTTTCTTGAATATACACATTTAGCAGTCGATATTTAGTTGCTTTAAGTAATTAATTTAACATATTTAAGTTAATTAACCTTCATCATCTTACTGAAGTTGACATAAAACCATAACGGCAGTGCATTTGGAAGAATTCGACAATCTTATATTCAGGTATAAAGTCGATTTTCTTGTATATACACATTTAGCAGTCGATATTGAGTTGCCTTAAAACATTAATTTAACATCTTTAAGTTAATTTACCTTCTTCATCTTACTTTTCTTGTATATAAGTTGACATAAAGCCATAACGGCAGTGCATTTGGAGTGATTTGGATGATTCGACAATCTTATATTCAGGTATAAAAGTCGATTTTCTTGTATATACACATTTAGCAGTCGATATTGAGTTGCTTTAAATCATTAATTTAACATTTTTAAGTTAATTTACCTTCTTTATCTTACTGAAGTTGACATAAAACCATAACGGCAGTGCATTTGGAAGAATTCGATAATCTTATATTCAGGTATAAAGTCGATTTTCTTGTATATACACATTTAGCAGTCGATACTGAGTTGCTTTAAATCATTAATTTAACATATTTAAGTTAATTAACTTTCTTCATCTTACTGAAGTTGACATAATGCCATAACGGCAGTGCATTTGGAGAATTCGACAATCTTATATTCAGGTATAAAGTCGATTTTCTTGTATATACACGTTAAGCAGTCGATATTGAGTGGCTTTAAATAATTAATTTAACATATCTAAGTTAAATTACCTTCTTCATCTTACTGAAGTTGACATAAAGCCATAACGGCAGTGCATTTGGAAGAATTCGACAATCTTATATTCAGGTATAAAGTCGATTTTCTTGTATATACACATTAAGCAGTCGATATTGAATTGCTTTAAATCATTAATTTAACATCTTTAAGTTAATTTACCTTCTTCACCTTCCAGAAGTTGACATAAAGCCATAACGGCAGTGCATTTGGATGACTTCGACAATCTTATATTCATGTATAAAGTCCATTTTCTTTTATATACACATTTAGCAGTCGATATTGAGTTGATTAAATCATTTATTTAACATCTTTAAGTTAATTTATCTTCTTCATCTTACTGAAGTTGACATAAAGCCATAACGGCAGAGCATTTGGGAGAATTCGACAAACTTATATTCAGGTATAAAGTCGATTTTCTTGTATATACACATTTAGCAGTCGATATTGAGTTGCTTTGGATCATTTATTTAACATCTTTAAGTTAATTAACTTTCTTCATCTTACTGAAGTTGACATAAAACCATAACGGCAGTGCATTTGGAAGAATTCGACAATCTTATATTCAGGTATAAAGTCGATTTTCGTGTACATACACATTTAGCAGTCGACATTGAGTTGCCTTAAATCATTCATTTAATATATTTAAGTTAATAAACCTTCTTCATCTTACTGAAGTTGTTATAAAGCCATAACGGCAGTGCATTTGGATGACTTCGACAATTTTATATTCACCTATAAATTCGATTTAATTGTA
>NW_026092109.1:0-7459 GCF_024586455.1 Bactrocera neohumeralis | reverse complement strand
TGTACATCGGAAAAAAAACCAAAAATGTTGTAAAAACACACACAAATTTCACGCAAGACAACAGCTGCGGGGTCAGAGAGCACTTCAATGAAACGGATAATTTGCGGACACGTATAACGCTTCGATTCAGTATTTACTTTGGATTCACTTTCATTTACTTAAAGAAGTTCAAATAAACTGTTGTGAAATGAAATATAATTTTTCCTTTTCAAATATAAAACAAAAAAATTTTTTTTTATCTTTTAATCACCAAACGAAACGTTACATAAAACGAAGCAATTTGGTGGCGAAACGAAGATCGCCAGGTTTTCTAGTTAAATATAAAAACCTTAAGATGTTACGCAAGTGTTACTCGAAATATCAATTTAAGCACGTTGTGTATTTTAACCATTTCCCCAATAAATATTCTTAAAAATCGTTGTGGACTTAATTTATTAACACACAATCAGGGTGATGAGGTTTTTTTTTATCGAAAATGTGTATTTGAAATGCAACTATCGATGTCCTAGAATTCGAAATATATCGAATGTTAGAAACAGTGAAAATTGAAACCAAAGCTTGTTTAAGAAAATGTCATGCAATAAATTTCGATTTAATCGAAAATATCGATTTCATATGCATTCCATTATTGGAATTGAATAGCCTAATTGCTCCATAGCGATGGATATCATTGAAAAACCATCGAACACCAAATTTTATCGCCCAACATTCAATAAAATAAATTTTTAAAACAGCGTTGAAGAAACACTTGTTTCTTGTAATGCTGCTAAAAATTCGTAAACAATGGAGTTATTAAATCAATCTATAGCTAAAGACGAGATTTTTTCAAAGAAAAATACTTTTATGTGTAGATGTATGAAAAACTTTCAAAATTGCATATTAAATTCACACATACTTTTTAAACTGTTGCAGAAAGTTACACGAAATTTATGGCTTTGTTTTAATACCACATACTATATTGTTTGTTTCCAAGTTATCTATAAATATTTACCAAATCAATCTGAAATAAATATGGTAATCAAAAAAGTCTTTTCGTATTTTGTCAATAGATGTCGTTGCAGTCGTATATCTCCAGTGCTACCAATCACATTGTGTCATACCATATACAAGTAGTGTTGGAAGGATTTAGTATTTTAAGCTTCATTTGACCAAAAATTAAAAAAAACATTGTCAAGAGACTTGCTAGTTTAGATTTTGAAATCACCTTCTTTCAAACTTATAGTTTAAACGCTCATTTAAATTGCATTTAATTAATTAATTATTGTACCCTAACACGGCATATAAAGTTTACCACGAAGTCCCGAAGGAAACGTCTGTGACCTTATAAAATTGGGTAGTCGACAAAGTCTTTTCGAATTTTTCTGTCTTACCACATAGTGTTGGATAGGTCAGATTTTAAGCTTGATTTAATCAAAAAAATTATATTCGTGAAAGTTGAAAAAAGTTACAGCTGTTCAAAAATGAGTGCAAATAATGAAGAAATTCCCTATATTTTGAAATTTTGGTATAAAAAGTTTACCAAAGTTTATAGAGACGATGCTGTATCAAATTCGGTTTCACAACAATGGTTCGCTCGCTTCCGTTCTGGAAATTTAGAAAATTTCGATTTACAGTGCCGAAAAAGTCGACCAAAATGGTACGTATTTGTTTATTTATTTATTATTTTAAATATATGTAGGGGAAAGGGGAAAACAGACGCGGACAGAAATACTAATAATTGCATTCCTGACGGATTGACCGAACTTGACGAAACTAACGAAACGGACCCTAACACGGATAAGAATAGAACGACAACGACACAGTTGATGTTGACCAGCGCCGCGAGCAAGTCGTTATGTACATTTTAAACTTAAAGGAAAAAAAAATCAAACTTAAACTTTGTTAACGTGAATTGAATAAAATAAACAAAGAGTATTACATGGAAAAACATTTTCTACAAATTGGTGTCAGGTAGGGAATGCGAACTTTAATCGCAATTTCAGTGTAAATTTTAAAAAACTAAAACTTGTGTTCAACCGTACATATTTATCAGGTGGGCATGTAGTCAATTTAAAAAGAAATGTACAGCAACGCGAGTCGTTGGAGGTTGAGTTGATGCGTTACGATGCCTCATGTAGCTGTTGCTGTGGTTGCCAGGGAAATCTTGAAGTTGTTGTAGCTGCTAGCTAAGTTTTCCTATTTTTGGGAGTTGCGTAGGTTGAAGCGTGTTGAATGTGGCTGTAGCAGTTTAGCGTCGTCAGTTAAAGGATAACGGAACTATCGCAGTAATTTTCCAGCGTCGTTGGGCAAAGTGCGCGATTTGAGCGAAAAGCAGATGAGTACAGTAAAAAATTTAATAAAAAAAGAAGAAGAAGAACATTTGAACTGTAACAAATGATAACGTAAGCTTTAACTTTCGCTTTTATGTCACATTTTTTTAATAGTGGTACTCATTTAATGTCGCAAACTTGGGCAAATTTAAACAAACTTTGCAAAATGGCAATACCGCAAAACAGTTGTTCATTTTTGTATGTAATTTCGTCTTTCAATTGTCTGTGACACATGTGTACATGTATTTATAGAAAAAACGTTTGCGGATAAATGGAACTTTTCGTTGGACGGAACGACAAACTAAAGATTTACTCAACATTATCGTGGAAAATGTAAAAGCTAATCCGGAACAGTTCGAGGTAATATGTTTGCTATTTCCAATAAAAGGGTATTTAACATTTAGTGAACTTACATATGCATTGTAGAAACCAACTGCTCAAAAATTCTATGAGCATATTACAAAAAATGCATCTACTTTGAACAGCATCAAATGGGATGTTATGCGCACAAAAATGAGGCACCTAAAAACAAGTTTTTCGTCCGCACTGAAATGGAAGGGTCAAACAGGTGCAGGATTGCTAGAAAGTGGAGATGTAAAAAGCGTTGAAGATTACATTAAAAAAATGTGTCCATTCTATGATGACTTGTACGCACTATTTGGTCATCGTGTAACTGTGCAGCCGCCAGCTTTCTATCAATCTACCATGCCAGTGTCATTGTTGGATACTTTTGAAGTAGATGCGTTGATGGAAAATGATGGCGAAACATTTTCAACAAGTTTACCTGAAAGTCCGTTGGCCAGTCCGACTGTGGTGCTTCCTTCTACATCAGAGAGTGTAGCAAGTCCGTCCGCCCTATCCATCGCAACAAGTGCTTGTACGCAAAATACCACTACACCAAAAAGAAATTTGAAAAGGCCTCAAAACTCAAACCCATTTGCATTATTATTTGAAATTCAATCAAAAAAGCTGGAATTAGAATCACAAAAACTAGAATTCGAAAAGGAAACAGAGCAAAACAAATTCATGTTACAGAAGCTACAGCTGGAGAAGGAGGAAAGGATCGAAATGGAGAAAATAAGATTGGAGCACGAAAGATTGTCAAGTGTTGATACGTCAAACAAGAAAATGCTTGTTGAAGAGCTCCTTGCCGGAACATAAGGAGGCATATTCGTAAGGTTATGATCCGCAAAAGAAAGCGTACTTTAAATTTTTCGTCTTTATTCGGAACCACGCTCAAAAGTTTGGTTTAAATGCCAAAATATTTATTTTTTAATTTTTTTAAATGCTCTAATGTGCATATAGAACTTGAATTTGTTACAATAAATAAGTTTTTAATTGTTAGTAAAAATTCTTTTATTCATTGTTTGCATAACTTAACAATTCATAGATGGTTCGGCGTACCGCTTCCCCTTCATTAGTTCGAGCAGTAGGTAATGACTCTAAAACATCGTGCTCAGATTCCTCAAGCTCGTAATCGAAACGATCGTCAAGTCTGAGTATAACATTGCGCAACAACGCGCAGCAGATAATCCATTTATTTACTCTATTCATGCCTTTTTCATCCTTGATTTGAAGTCTCAACGTTTTCAAGCTGCCAAACCTTTCCTTCAACATGCCATAACAATGTTCAATTCTAATCCTATAACGACTGAATATTTTGTTAAAGAAAGTCCGCTGACCCTGTTAGTTCTCTAGAGTTTTCTCTAAATGGTGTTATAAGAGTTCGTGACAATTTATAGGCACTGTCACCTGCGATCATTCCGGCCTCTCAAAAACACATCGGCATCATTCCGTGGTATGCAGTTACTAAAAATACGTGCATCATGTACGCTACCTGGATAGCCTAACACTAAATGTCTTATTTGAAGCGAATGGTCACAAACGGCGAACTTTAACTGAGTATTGGTGCTTTCGTGAAAAAGTAAGCTTCTGGGTCTTGAGAAGGTTTTCACGCCAAAGGAATTTCAGTACCATCGACGTATCCCACGCAGGTTTGGCAATTCACCCCAGGTTTCTGACACGAGCTTTTTACGTTCATCGCTATTTGGCCAAACAGATACTGATCTTTATGCTTTAACAGTGCTTTAAAAATTCTGTCAAGTCAGAATTCATATAAAGAAAAAGTTAAACATTAATCTAACAAAACAATGACAAACACTAACCTGAATGATACCACCATCACTAACTCCAAACAAGCCAGCAATCTTAGACAGAGTAGCGCCTTCACCGTTTGAGCCTAAGCGATATAATACGATTGCTAATTGTGTTTTGAGAGGGAATTGTTTGCAAGAACGTATTTGGTTGAACGACGCATCGTCCTTTATTAAATTTAAAATAAATTCGAAGGTTTTCCAGTTTACGCGTGTAATCTTCTTGAATCTAGTCTCATCAAGTTCCCATAACACGTCGTTTAAGAATTCCTTACACTTAGGCACACTATTTTGAATAAACGGCACACTGTATCTGCATTCTTCGCCCAGGGCCAAAACAATCAGCAGTTCCTCCAATATGTAATCTTCTTTTTTTGTCTTTCTTCTACCAGAAAACAGAATTTTACTCATTTGAAGCAAAATACAAATTAAATATATACCTTCGTCCTCACAAAAATTGTCGACAATCATTAAATCGTTTAATGCAGCTACTTCTAATAATTTAAGGTTTTTGTTTTTCGCTCACTCTCGGCATTTTAAAATATTCACTTTGAACAAATAAACAGCTGACTTGTACGAGTGTTGCTATCATGTTTTGCCATTGGGCACTCATAGTGCAATTTGTAAGTTCGCAATTATTGCATACATCGAAATTAAATGAGTACCATTAATATGTAAATTTTTGTAAACGAAAATGAATCGTAATTAATAGTTAAAAAGATATTGACTTTTACCGTACCATAAAAAAAAATAAAAAAAACAAAGCACTGTTGAAATTGGGAAACAGTATACATAAGTTATTGTACAATTTAAATATAAGTATTAAAGTTTTGTTGATTTTAACATATTGATGATGACGATAATGAACATTCCGAATACGGCGATGTTGGCTATCACCACCAAGCGATGTTAAACGCTACGCTATTCACTTTACGTGATATACAGGGTTCATTAACATCCTTTAGCGGATCGGGTTCTCCTTCAATCAAAGAATGGAGAAATTTTTTTGAAAAAGCAGACGGGTCAAGGGGAAACCATTTAACAAGCCACTAGTTCAAGTTTAGATCAGTCAAAGGCTGATGTTGAAGTTAAAGTTGAAATAGAAGTTGAAGTTGTAGTTGCAGTTGAAGTTGAAGTTGAAGTAAAGTTGAAATTGTAGTTGAAGTTGAAGTTACAAAAGTTCGTGCTAGTCGCCACAACCACTAGTTCGTTTAGATCAGTCGAAAGGCTGATGTTGAAGTTAAAGTTGAAGTTACAATGACTATAAAAAAACGAGAAGTTCCGAAAAGGGTATCTCGATGGGTCATTTTCCTTCAAGATTATGACTATCAGATAGAACATCGGGAAACAAGCTCAGCAGGGTGATCATTAAAAGGCGGTATGTACAGCTTTGCAGAAAAGCAATTTTGAAGTTTTTTATCTTGAGCATGGCATCCTTAAAAGATCTCTTTAAAGGGAATTTAAGTTGTTCCATCTACTATAAAATGAATTTAAGGGCGATGTTCAAGTTGAATTTGAAAAATTCAAGTTCAAGTTGAAGTAGAAAGTTGCAGTTGAAGTTAAAGGGAGGTTGAGGTTGAAGTAGAAAGTTGCAGTTAAAGTTGAAGGTGAAGCTAAAGTTGCAGTTGAAGTTGAAGATAAAGTAGAAGGTGAAGTTAAAGTTGAAATTGAAGTTGAAGTTGAGTTCGAAGTTGAAGTTACATACGTAAAAAAGCGAAGGAAAACATTGGTAAAATACAGGAAGAAAACCGCAATAATATTTAAAAAAAATGAAAAGAAGAAAAAAAGTACAGGATTAACAAGCTAGTACCCATTAAGAGAACATATATTTGATTAGAAATATGAAAAGATTTTTGAATAACCAATATTTACATAAAAAAAATGATCATATATATCTGTCTGTCTGTCCGTCTGTATATACTCGGAATATTTCTTTTTTTTTTTAAAAAGTTTCCAGGAATTTTGAGTAGTTTTTTTGTTGCAAAATGCTCATTTGGTGTAATCGGTTAATTAAACCATATAGATTTCATATAAACTGAATCTCAAATGAACTATTGTGAGGAAATATTTTACGTAAAAAAGCGAAAAAAAACATTGGTAAAATACAGGAAGAAAACCGCAATAATGCTTAAAAAAAATCGAAAAGAAGAAACAAAGTACAGGTTTAAACCCTAGTAGCCATTAAGAGAACATATATTTGTTTGAAATACGAAAAGATTTTTTGAACTGTCTGTCCGTCTGTATATACTCGGAATATTTCTTTTGTTTTTTGAAAGATTTACCAGGAATTTTGAGTACGTTTTTTTGTTCCAAGAAGTGCTCATTTGGTGTAATCGGTGGAAATTAAAGCATATAGATTTCATATAAACTGAATGCTCAAATGAACTATTGTGAGGAAATATTTTTTGTTTGAAAATACAAATATCTTCACAAAATTTATCTTAACTATTGCCAAATTTTTTAAAACGGATCTCTATAGCGCATAGCTGTCTTATACGAGTAGTTTGAGCAATCTAAATAGATTCGTAATATTAAAAATTTGTTTGTATGACAAGATATCTTCAAAAAATTTTGGGCAAAAATAGCGTATAACCTTCGAACAAATCCTTTAGTTTGGGAGAAATTTGTTTGTTTTTCCCTTTCTTCGTTAACTTTACAATAAAATACTTAATCAATATTTTTTTATGAGTGATCGTCTAACCTTTCGTAGATACTTTGGTCAAAGTTATGTCTTATTCTTTTTTTTAAAGTTTATACATCCAGGAGGTCCACTCCATCCGTCTTACTTCTGTGCTAACTGCATTTGCTTGTATTTGTACATAAAGCAACGATGATCGATTTGCAATGTCACTCTAGCCCTTTTAAGAGAATTGTCTAACTTGAGCAGGAAATTGCATTACATTCTGCATCACATGGTTTCACAACAAAGTTTTTGCGGTCCAAATTTTATTGCTTGTGCGTCAACTTTCCATTGTTTTTTGAGGGGTTTTTTTTCGT
>NW_026092108.1:0-6954 GCF_024586455.1 Bactrocera neohumeralis | reverse complement strand
TGTTTTTTTCAAATTTTTGGTTTATTATTTTTCAAAAGTTGAACTTTGGATGCCCCCAATTTTTTATTTGATTTCCCAGGAAAGTTTTTCCCCATCATTCATTTGAATGAAAAGGTTTTTTTCAATTTAAGTCTGATTTTTGATCTCAATTTACCATTGGGTTTCTAGGGTTTAGATTGGGGGGTTAAAATTTTTTTTAAAAAAGTTTTGGGCACAAAAGCAGGGTTTCCTGGTCTTTATGTTGAAACCCATTTAAAAACCCATTTTTTTAACACGTATTTTAGAAAATTTTTATTTATTTTATTAATTTTTATTGAAATTTACCTATTTTTTTGGGAAAAAAACCCCCACTAGTCATTTTCCACCATGTTTCACCCCTTTTTTTATAATAATTTAGGGGTTCTTCTCCCTCCAAGCTTTCCCCATCTAAATTTTGATATTAAATTTGTTTCCCAAAAAAAAACAGTTTTGCCTTTTTAATGTAAATTTTTAGGGCACCTCCAAACCCCAATCACGCCTCTGTTTTTAAAAAATAAAAACTTTTGCAAAAATTTTTACAGGTAATAAAAATTATCGAATCGATTGGGGGATTTGAAATTTTTTAACCAAAATTTTTAAAAAAAGATTTTGCCGAAAAAGGGTACCAAATTTTTGTACATTTTCAGTTAGTAGCCCTCTGAACAGAGAGGCAACAAACCTAATTACATCCAATTCTTTGAAAGCGGTTATAAAATATTTTTTGGAACACATTATCTATTAATAATTTGATATATACGATAAATTTATTGCAAAAATATTGAGAATTTTTTTTATTTCATTTTAGGTAAGCCTTTAAGCGAAATTGCGTCTATACGTGGAGTCTCAAATAACAAAAAAAAAAATGTATTAGTTATGTATGAATATAACTTAAAATTGGTAAGAAAAACTCCAAGAATATGATTTTTCCTGAAAAAAGTTTATTTTACTTAAAAAAATTAAATATTTCAGCAACTTAAGGAAAATTTTGCAACAAAACTTGAACACTTTCTACCTAATTTTCATAATTCGACGGTCTAACTTACACTCTTATAAAGATTTTGGGTTCATATCTTTTAATCCTTAAAGCAGAAGTTCTTAAAACTGAAAGTCTCAAAACATCACATAAGTCATAAAGCAGTATAGAAAAATCCCTTAAAAATAGGCCGTAATACTGAGAGCTCATTTAAGAGATTAGGCCAGTTTAGAGCCCTAAAAAAGACAATTTGACTGAGTAAAGAAAAAGGAAACGAGTTTTTCTCTGCGATACAATATGGCAGCTAATAAGCTAACCCTCAGAATCCCGTTTCTGGAAGAACTTTTACGGTTGAATAAGATCTTCAGGACTGTATATCTATAGTAAAACTTCAATTAGATATATGGATACGTGCTATTACATATTACATTTATCTGTTAATCACTGAGTATAATATTCGCACGATTTGAAAACTGCAGTTCCGTGAAAAGGTCTTTAAGGTTTTAAAGGCCTACATTATATCCATATGTATGCATATATATACTTATAAATAAGTTAGATCTGTATACCCTATATGTCATTTTCCTGTATACACATATTTTATTATTATTAAAACTGTAAAATTAAGCCAAAATCAAAGATCTTAAAATTCATATTCAGTAGATAATATCTTGATCTTCTCTTCCCAAAGCCAGCTGCTTAATTTACTTCACTAAATTGAGAAATTTGCATTTACAAATGGGTGAACTTGTGTTGAACAAACAGTAGCACTTACTCGTAGATACGGATATACATATGAATTTGCATATGTGGCATGAACACATCTCACGAATAAGTAAGTAGCGATCAGTATTTTCATGTGCATAAATCATGCACAATTTGCATATTTACAAGCGCATATTCATGCAACGGGCATATGTTGCACCCATTAATATGAACAACACTTATTAGCGGCATGAGAATTGCCATGCGCCCTAACACATGTACCGCACAAGGCACGCCGCGTAATTGTGGCACGTTGCATATTGCTTACTCCGATTGCGTTTAAATTTAGAAAGTAATTTAAACATTTTAACACTCGCCATGCAGCACCGGCATACACATACATACATATATGGTGTGTGTGTAGGTATAAATGGTTTCATTTGAGCACGCATTTTTTTAAGCCACACACAAGTCATATGTGAACATAATAAAAATTAATTTTACAGCAATAAAAAGCACATAAAAATATTAGACGTTAAGAAGATAAAGATGTAAGTAGGGGAAACATATATTAGTAGTTATGGGACCAGTGCATTTTGGGTCAGCTCTGGTTCCTAAACAAATTCTCTCCATTACATAGAAACGGCTACTTCCTGTTCGGCTTTACTAACCTTAATTATACAAATTCTTAAGACAAACGTAGCGAAAAGGGACCATGCACAGTTTATAGTTAGTATGCGTCAGTCCTCTTCTCGATCAATTAGCCTCAAGACTATCCGACTGAAGAACATATATGTAGTATACTCATAGCAACACCGAAGCACCCATAGCCTACTTATACCCGACCTCCACGAATCATACTTGTCAATAAGAGGATGACCTTTAAACGTGATTTTGCGAAACAGCTAAGGAAAAGATGAGAACTCAACCCGGCACCAGTTTTGGTCAATTTAGCTTTCGTGACCGCATTTATATATGTACCTTCTTGGTACGCTTCTCAGGATAGAGTCTTTTAAAGCCGCCAGTACATAAAAGAGCCGCCTCATATCGAAAACGTCTAAGCTCGGAGCATTGAAACACCTTCTCTCGTGTCTTATGAAAAAGTTTTTCTTTGACGAGATATTTTTCCGAACATTTTCATAGATTATTGTCCTGTTATTTTTGTTCAGACAGACTAATCAAATTCAAGTTAAAGGTCTTATGAAGGATATTAAAGCTTCGGTGCAGCCGAAGAAGAGGACTTCAAAGAATCTCTATCTCTCTTTTTTCACATCCCTCTCTTTTTTGGAATCTTCAAAGGTTGGTCTCATCTCATCTTTTCTGTTAGCTACCTTAAAAACACTTTTTGTTCAGATTTGCATTTCTTCACTCAGTTTTAAATTGAGTTATTGAAAATGTTGCACTAAAATTCTTCTCAGAAATATATCCTAGATCCAATTTAAGTTTATGCCGTCAGTAAACATATGTAATATACCCATAAATATATACAGACGTTTGCCAAACGACAAAGGAAGTCAGTGGAGGAGGAGTTGCAGAAAACTTAGATATGTCATGGCTATTGTTATAGCATGTGGAAAGCTGAAACGTGCCACATACAAACAATCTCACAGCCATATTGGCACTAAACCTCCTGCAGCATGCAATTCCACTGTGTAGGGACGTGTGCTTGAATGCGTTTACGCACATTTTGCTTCCGAACATTTTACAGACTCCATTGTGTTGCAAGCAATCACACAACAACAACAACAAAAGTAGCGTCTGCTGCTGCAAATACAAATAATGCGCTTGGTTGCAGAAGATGCAGGAGGCGGAGGCTGTGGAGCTCCGGTCGGATGCGGGGCTAACGGTATGTTGACTAGGCGTGCAAACGCATTTCCATTTAACAACAAAACAAATTTTCGAGGTGTGCTGCTATGGCTGTCACACATACATACATATTCCTCCTTTTACTCCATGTGGCATGTTGGCGTGGCAGGGTTTCGGCTGTGAAACTGCCACCGTTAGTCAGTGGCAAAACTGCGCAAAGTCGTAAAATTGCTCAAGACATCATGTAAAATGCGTAAACACGACAATTTGCGATTTATTGTACAGTTAGCTAGTTGTTGTTGTTATTGTTTTGTTTGTTGCTGTAGCGAATGCATTTGCTTTTGTTAATGCGTACATGACGGTGTTGCCAACGAAAAGGATTGAGTCATAATGAAATGCAAGCAAAGGATGGCAGTGTGGCATGGTGACTAGGGGGTCGCGCGGGACAGACATGAATTTGCACTTTAGTTGCACCGTTGTTTGCCGAGCATTTAAATTGCAAGTGAAAGTACAACAGCGCTCAGCTGAATTGTGTCAGCGTGTGTTGCAGACTTTAATTCCTGATTTTTATTTGTTTGTGTTGTTTTCTGCTTCTCCTCTTCATCATCTACGTAATTAACGAAAAGGAAGCTCATTGCAAAGCGAGAAAAATATAAGCTCACTGTTTGCACTGTTGCAAATTTAAACAAGAATCCAATTTAAAAGTTTGCCAGTAAACGTACGCCCCAACCCTCCAACACCACTCGCCATCGTCCGTCATTTTAACAAATGTCAGCGAAGATTTTGCATTAAGTGGCAACATGGCACGCGTGGCATAATTATTCTGACACTTTATGCTTGGCCGCGTGGAAGTTTGAAGGGATTACTCGCTCTAAATTTTTATTTAAAAATCGCCGTCAATATTGTCGTTGACGTTGGTAAATTAGAGATATTAAAAAATGTATGCGACTTAAAAGTAATTTCAGTTAAATTTAACTAGTTTTGACATTTGTTGTGAGTACTTTCAATAGATTTTCATTCTTCATCTTGCGCAAATCCTTCTTTAAGTAGACGTCGAAAGCAGCGGTGATAGAAGTTCAAATATGTTTTAGTACAAAATCTGTCAACTGAAAACTTTTCCTTGCATGGACTAGCTTTTGATCGATCAATTGGTATACCATATGGCCCAATATCGGCGGCTCCGTAAAATGAACAGCTTTTTGTAGAGGAAAGAGCTTATGTACAATTTCAGGGTCTACTATTGCGCGTACAGACGGACAATGGCTAAATTTAGTCAGTTCGTCATGCTAAAATTTTATATGTTTTTTTTATGGGGTCTCCGATGTTTCCTTCAAGGAATTACCAACTTCATAGCAAACTTAATATACCCTGTTGAGGGTATACAAATATTATGTCGTTCACCAAGTAAACGAAATCAAGCTATAAAAATCGAAATAACAGCATTTCCAATTTATAAAAATGTAATAACTCAAAAATAACAGAGGAAAATTTGCCAAATACTTAAGCAATAAATCCTTAGACGATTTAAGATTATTGAATGAATTAGAAGTGTAAGCTCATCACTAATAGAATAATTTCCAATGACCTCAGCAGAACATATAACAATTGTAAGCTACTTTAATGAAGAGCAAAACCATAGTTTATACAGACCACTTCCTTCTTTATAAAAAAATGTTTAATCTAGGAATGAACGAAACCTCACACGAAAGGCGGCATCATATCAGAATTCCGTTTTTTATAACTTAGAGTGTCTTTCCAGAAAAGCTATGCTATTTTTTCTTTCTATACTTTTTGATTTAAACCAAAAACATCATCGACACACTATCGATATTGTTTATGAAAGTGTGTAGAGTGTAAATAGTTTTACTATTGAATGGAAACAATATTTCATTACATTTTCTTCTAAACAAGTCTTAAAGTATAGAAATATTAATCAACCTTATCCCAGCTTAAATTAATAGAAAATTTTAAAAGAAAACATTGTTGTCTTTAATTTAAAGTACAGACAAACTAATATATATTATCATATAAAAACCACTTCTTAGATTAAAAGGTCTTTGACTCTAGAATTAAGTCTCCTGTCTTTACATTTCTCTAATAATTAATGGAATTGCTCTTAAATAAAAATGAAAAACTCATTTTTCCTTTTATTTCATTTCATTGTCCTTAAAATAAATTTCCTATCAGCCAAAAATCTCTAAATTTTTTTGTGTTGTCGAGCAAAAATAATACCTACTTCATTTAAATCATTAACCGCACCAAGAAAAACTGAAGAAAATGGATTCTGTTGATCCTGATCCGTGTTGTGCTTTCGATGAAAAAATATGTACCTTTAACGCGCTGCAATTTGTTTTGATTAGTTATTTCATTATTTAGATTTTCATTTTATAATTACCACTCCTTTGTTCTATTTGCCACTTCCTTCAATCTCTATTCAAAAATAATTTTGCGTCCCAAAAGTTCTTTGGGGAATACTTCATTAATGTGGCTTCTCTGCATAAACTTTAAACTTTCCTCCGAAATGTTGTGTTCTTAAAAAAAAACAACAAAAATTAATACAAAGCAAAAACGTTCGCGGCGCCTTTTTTCTTGTGAAATATATTCAAACATACATATGTACATACATGCATATGTATAGTTAACAGTTAACTTTGGTAATACTGCACAAAAATTTAATGTATGTATGTATGTACATACATATGCATTTTCAAAAGGCACATGTTTGCACTTGTATCTATTTCACAATATTATTTTCACACTTACCTTCAGTAAATCGTACAATCTATAAAATCAAATAATCAATATTTTGCACACTTTGTCCACTTCGGAAACAATTTCCATATTTGTATTTGACATTTTATAGCACATAAAGAAATTCCATCACTCACTTGTCAGTGTTCAATAAAATATGATTATCGCTGCTTTATTTTGAGAGAATTCATGTCTGTTGCATTAGAGTAAAGAGAAACAATCCATGTATGCTTGAACTTAAAAATAAGGAAGCATGACCTATATCAAAAGTTTGAGTTAAGTAAATAGTCGGTTCGTATAAGGTCAAGGATGACTGAATTGAATAAATTTTTACTTGTCGAAAGTTTAAGTAAATATTGTCCTTAAACCAAGTAAAATTGAACTTCTTTCACTTATAAAGTCTTAAAATGACTTGTTTTCAGTACAATTTTACTAAAATATAGGAAAATGCCATGAACTTAAAATAAGATATCGATTTTCTTATTTTAAGTACGATCGTCCTAAAATTGAAGGGTACGACTTACTCAAATTAAAAGAACTTACATACTTTGAGTAAATTTTTACTTATATTTAAGTATTTTTTTGAGCTTTAAAACAAGGGCGCACTTTCCTTAATTCTAGTCTGTCCATTATTTTCAGTGTGGTTTGCCAATATTATGGAAACTTTTTTGTGAGTTTGGTCAGACCCTTAATGAAAAGAA
>NW_026092107.1:0-3819 GCF_024586455.1 Bactrocera neohumeralis | reverse complement strand
GAGCGAGGCAATAGTGCTCACAAACAAATGTAGTGTTTTGAGAAAAATCTCATGGTTGTTTCAACTTTAGTCAAATAAATAGCATCGGTTAGATAATTTAAGGATCTTTTAGAAAAGCCCTCAACCTATTTTCTGGCCCTACCAGGAGCCTGGCAATAGTGTTCACAAACAAGTGTAGTGTTTTGAGAAAAATCACATGTTTGTTTCAACTTTGTAAACGCTCTAGCGGCTAAAGTATTCGACGTAGGTGGGTCAAATAAATAGCATCGGTTAGATAATTTAAGGATCTTTTAGAAAAGCCCTCAACCTATTTTCTGGCCCTACCAGGAGCCTGGCAATAGTGTTCACAAACAAATGTAGTGTTTTGAGAAAAATCACATGTTTGTTTCAACTTTGTAAACGCTCTAGCGGCTAAAGTATTCGACGTAGGTGGGTCAAATAAATAGCATCGGTTAGATAATTTGGCAAATAGTGTTCACAAACAAATGTAGTGTGTTGAGAAAAATCACATTTTTATCCCTACCAGGAGCCTGGCAATAGTGTTCACAAACAAATGTAGTGTTTTGAGAAAAATCACATGTTTGTTTCAACTTTGTAAACGCTCTAGCGGCTAAAGTATTCGACGTAGGTAGGTCAAATAAAAAGCATCGGTTAGATAATTTAAGGATCTTTTAGAAAAGCCCTCAACCTATTTTCTATCCCTACCAGGAGCCTGGCAATAGTGTTCACAAACAAATGTAGTGTTTTGAGAAAAATCACATGTTTGTTTCAACTTTGTAAACGCTCTAGCGGCTAAAGTATTCGACGTAGGTGGGTCAAATAAATAGCATCGGTTAGATAATTTAAGGATCTTTTAGAAAAGCCCTCAACCTATTTTCTATCCCTACCAGGAGCCTGGCAATAGTGTTCACAAACAAATGTAGTGTTTTGAGAAAAATCACATGTTTGTTTCAACTTTGTAAACGCTCTAGCGGCTAAAGTGTTCGACGTAGGTGGGTCAAATAAACAGCATCGGTTAGATAATTTAAGGAGCTTTTAGAAAAGCCCTCAACCTATTTTCTATTCCTACCAGGAGCCTGGCAATAGTGTTTGGAACAATTAAACATTCCTAGATTAAGGTGTAGAATTGGTTGTTTGGTACATACACATTATGCAATCGATATCAAGATGCGCAAAATATGAACTTTACATATTTCTGTTAATTAGCCGTTTTGATGTTATTGCAGTTGTCATAGAGTTGTCGTATAGCCATAACGACAGTGTATTTGAAGCAATTTCACAATCTTATATTAAGGTGTAGAATCGATTTTTTGACACATACACATTAAGCAATCGATATCAAGTTGCGTAAAAATATGAACTTTACATATTTTTGCTAACTAGCCGTTTTGATGTTATTGGAGTTGTCACAGAGTTGTCGTATAGCCATAGCGACAGTGTATTTGGAACAATTTTGCAATCTTATATTAAGGTGTAGAATCGATTTTTTAGTACATACGCATTAAGCAATCGATATCAAGTTGCGTAAAAATATGAACTTTACATATTTATGCAATTAGCCGTTTTGAAGTTATTGGAGTTGTCATAGAGTTGCCCTATAGCAATAGCGACAATGTATTTGGAACAATTTAACAATCTTAAATTAAGGTGTAAAATTGATTTTTTGATACATACATATTATGCAATCGATATCAAGATGCGTAAAAATATGAACTTTACATATTTATGCAAATTAGCCGTTTTGATGTTATTGGAGTTGTCATAGAGTTGTTCTATAGCAATAGCGACAGTGTATTTGGAACAACTTTGCAATCTTAAAATTAAGGTGTAAAATCGATTTTTTGATACACACACAATATGCAATCGATATCAGGTAGCGTAAAAATATGAACTTCACATATTTTTGCTAATTAATCGTTTTGATGTTATTGGAGTTGTCATAGAGTTGCCCTATAGCAATAGCGACAGTGTATTTGGAACAATTTTACAATCTTATATTAAGGTGTAGAATCGATTTTTTAGTACATACACATTAAGCAATCGATATCAAGTTTCGTAAAAATATGAACTTTACATATTTCTGTCAATTAGCCGTTTTTTTGTTATTGGAGTTGTCATAGAGTTGCCCTATAGCAATAGCGACAATGTATTTGGAACAATTTAACAATCTTAAATTAAGGTGTAGAATTGATTTTTTGGTACATACACATTATGCAATCGATATCGGGTTGCGTAAAAATATGAACTTTACATATTTATGCAATTAGCCGTTTTGATGTTATTGGTGTTGTCATGGAGTTGTTCTATAGCAATATCGATAGTGTATTTGGAACATTTTTGAAATCTTAGATTAAGGTGTAAAATTAATTTTTTGGTACATACATATTATGCAATCGATATCAAGTAGCGTAAAAATATGAACTTTACATATTTTTGCTAATTATCCGTTTTGATGTTATTGGAGTTGTCATAGAGTTGTTCTATAGCAATAGCGACAGTGTATTTGGAACAATTTTACAATCTTAAATTAAGATGTAAAATTGATTTTTTGGTACATACACATTATGCAATCGATATCAAGATGCGTAAAAATATGAACTTTACATATTTATGCAAATTAGCCGTTTTGATGTTATTGGAGTTGTCATAGAGTTGTTCTATAGCAATAGCGACAGTGTATTTGGAACAACTTTGCAATCTTAAATTAAGGTGTAAAATTGATTTTTTGGTACATACATATTATGCAATCGATATCAAGATGCGTAAAAATATGAACTTTACATATTTATGCAAATTAGCCGTTTTGATGTTATTGGAGTTGTCATAGAGTTGTTCTATAGCAATAGCGACAGTGTATTTGGAACAATTTTACAATCTTAATTTAAGATATAAAATTGATTTTTTGGTACATACATATTATGCAATCGATATCAAGATGCGTAAAAATATGAACTTTACATATTTATGCAAATTAGCCGTTTTGATGTTATTGGAGTTGTCATAGAGTTGTTCCCTATAGCAATAGCGACAGTGTATTTGGAACAATTTTACAATTTTAAATTAAGGTGTAGAATTGATTTTTTGGTACATACATATTATGCAATCGATATCAAGATGCGTAAAAATATGAACTTTACATATTTATGCAAATTAGCCGTTTTGATGTTATTGGAGTTGTCATAGAGTTGTTCTATAGCAATAGCGACAGTGTATTTGGAACAATTTTGCAATCTTAAATTAAGGTGTAGAATCGATTTTTTGATACATACACATTAAGCAATCGATATCAAGTTGCGTAAAAATATGAACTTTACATATTTATGCAAATTAGCCGTTTTGATGTTATTGGAGTTGTCATAGAGTTGTTCTATAGCAATAGCGACAGTGTATTTGGAACAATTTTACAATCTTAAATTAAGGTGTAGAATTGATTTTTTGATACATACACATTAAGCAATCGATATCAAGATGCGTAAAAATATGAACTTTACATATTTATGCAAATTAGCCGTTTTGATGTTATTGGAGTTGTCATAGAGTTGTTCTATAGCAATAGCGACAGTGTATTTGGAACAACTTTGCAATCTTAAATTAAGGCGTTAAATTGATTTTTTGGTACATACACATTATGCAATCGATATCAAGATGCGTAAAAATATGAACTTTACATATTTATGCAAATTAGCCGTTTTGATGTTATTGGAGTTGTCATAGAGTTGTTCTATAGCAATAGCGACAGTGTATTTGGAACAATTTCACAATCTTATATTAAGGTGTAGAATCGATTTTTTGATACATACACAATATGCAATCGATATC
>NW_026092106.1:0-7807 GCF_024586455.1 Bactrocera neohumeralis | reverse complement strand
AAGAACCCAAAAGGGTTTGGGCGAAAAGGGGGAACATCATTGGCCAATGAAGATTATCTAAATCGATGCATAGGTGACAACTCAAGGGAATTATGATTCCTTGGATAATGGAATGTGATAATAATCAACAATTGCATATGGAAATCCCTAGTCAAGGCATTATGACAATAAGAGAAGGATTCACATCCCGACATGAAGGAGTAACTTTAACAGCGTCTCATCACGTACAATCTGAAATGAATAAAGAATTGTTATCATCTTCTTGGGTTAAAGATATTGAAGATATTCCAGAATTACAAATAAAACCTTTTGATTCAACATTAATAAACAATACCAAAAAGATATAAAACAGAAAATATAAAATTAAAAGGTATACATTTTCATCACGTAAGTGGTCACATTTCGCTATCATTAGTTTTGATAATAGCATTCATCAACTGTGACAGTTCCATTTGAACTTCCAGTTAAGGATACATACATTTATATGAGGCACGTATGCATTTACATAAATGCAATACGTATGCACTTAACAATGTTTGTTAACATATTTACTTAAGATGACATATTTACCTAAGATATGCATTTAGGCAATTGAATACAAATGTGCATGTGCACTTGAAAACAACACCATACCATGTAGCATAAACAATGTGATACATACATATGAACATGCACACATACACATATATTAAGATAGTTAAGATAGTTCTTAAAATTGTATATAAATACAATAACATAGGGTACTTTATAAAATCAGACTAAAATAGTTCTCGTAGAATGAAATAGTTCTCACAGAACAAGACTTGACTATCATTTATTTTCGCCCACCAGTGGTAAGAAATTGTTTTTTGTACAATAAGAAAGTATCAAGCGTATGTACATATGTGTATAAGTGCGTTAGATGCACTAATCTAAATAGCTGTAAAATATCAATGCGTTGATAATAATAAAATACATATTTACACAAGTGTATGTACACTAGATAGATAGATAGATAGGATTAATGAGGTTCTGCACCGCGACCTAGGGTCTATTGTGCCCTCCCCTGTATCACATGACCTCCCAAAGCCCCAGCAGTCTGAAAAATTCCAGTAGTTTGCCGGGCGCTAGTGTGGTGATGTGATCCCTGCTGATAAAGATGGAATCCAGGGCCTTAAGCCTTTTTCTACAGATTGCTGTGCAATCCAGGATAAGGTGTGCTGGTGTTTCCTGTTCCAGGTCGCAGAACCGGCAATTAGCACAGGAGATCATGCCCATGTTGGACAGGTGCTTCCTGAGCTTGCAGTGCCCTGTGTAGACTGCGACGAGGATTCGGAATTTCTCACGGGGGAGGTTAATTAATTCCTTAAACCTGGAGAGGTTATATCCTCCTAGGAGCAGCTTGGCGTGGCGCATACTTGCTGCCTGCCGCCAGTGCCGCTCCCTATCCTCTCTCTCCTCCGTGCGGAGCAGCTCCTTAAGAGTGTGGGGTCCTACTGCTACGGACGGCTCTGGTCCCCACATCTTGGACGCTGCCGCCGTGCGGGCCAGCTCGTCTGCCTTCTCGTTTCCTTCTACTCCCTTATGCCCTGGTACCCAAATTAGGTGCACCCGGTTGCACAGGGACAGGCGGTTTAGCCTTCCTATGCATTCTTCTACTAAAAGCGATTTGGTCTCGTACGATGAGATCGCTTTTAGTGCCGCTTGACTATCGCTGAGAATAGCTATGCGCTGGTTGCGATAGTTGCGGCTGAGGTTGATTTCAGCGCATTGACTGATGGCAAGAACTTCAGCCTGGAAAATGCTTGGGAAGCAGCCCATAGGTATGGATAGCTTGGTTCGCGGACCCGCAATACCTGCCCCAATGCCTTCCGGTGTTTTCGAGCCATCTGTGTACCACTGAATGGTACTGTCTTCCAGCAGTCTTTCCAGCGTGGAATCGTTCCACTCCTTCTTACTGCCTAGAGTTACTTTGAAATGCTTTTTGAAGTTTACTTTCCTTGTTGTGCCGTCTCTTGGGAGGAGGGCCAGCGGTGTGCTCTCCGCTAGAGCGTCCATCTGCCTGGAGGACATTATCTTCCCTCTCCTGCAGCCTTCTGCTGACATTAGCAGCATGGTGTGCTTTGCTGCTAGCTTGATCACCTTATGCAGCGGTGTGAGCTCTAATAAGACCTCCAGTGCCACTGTGGGGCATGTGCGCATTGCCCCTGAAGCACAGACACATGCAAGTCTTTGCAGCTTTGACAGTCTCTGAATCACAGAGGACTGTGCTGCTTTGGTGGCCCAGGCAACCACTCCATAGGTGACGATGGGCCTTACTATCATGGTATACAGCCATCTCATGATGTTTGGCTTGCATCCCCATGATCTGCCGGCTAGGCGTCTGCAAATCATAAGTGCTCTTGTTGCTTTGGACAGCGTTAAGTCCAAATGCCTGCTCCATTTTAGTGTTGAGTCTAGGGTGACGCCAAGGAATTTGACCTCCCTAGACATTTCCACCTCTGCGCCTCCAATTGTTAGGGTCCTCAGGCCCGGAAGAGATCTCCGCCTAGTGAATGGGATCACGGTGGTTTTTGCTGGGTTGATGTTTAATCCTACCGTGTTACACCATTCCTTCGCCAATTTTAAGCCCCTTTGAACAATGTCACAGAGAGTGTTCTCAAATCTTCCTCTCGCCATTATGACAATGTCGTCCGCGTACCCTTGACATCGGATTCCATTGCTGGTGAGCAGCTCGAGTAGTTCGTCCACTATCAGGCTCCAAAGCAGAGGGGACAGTACTCCACCCTGTGGGCAGCCCCTCGTGGTGCCAAGACGAATTTTACTTCCTCCAACTGTTGTTTCTGCAACCCTAGTGCGCAGAAGGGCTTCCGTCCATCTGCGTATCGAGGGATTTACGTTCTTCTCTCGAGTGCCTTGATGACGCTAGTGTGAGACGCGTTATCAAAGGCCCCTTCGATATCAAGGAAGGCGCAGATCGCAACCTCGCCATTATCCAGCGAATCCTGTAGCTCAGACGCGAGTTGGTACAGAGCGGTATTTGTAGATCTGGTATGTACACTAAGCATACACACATGTACATATGTATGTACCTACCCACAGATTTTAGGATGATCGTTTGAGACCTCCTGGATTAATCCTTTAGGAGATATCCTATACTCCCTATTACTCCTAATACTTGTGTGTAAATACACGTAAAATTGTATACTCGTTTTTACCATTGCATGTCATTGGAACGCGAGTACTCCTTTTAACCTCCTAACGGAGATCTCTATGATTACTCCTAAAGGAGATCTCTATTATTACTAATATAGGAGATCTCTATGATTACTACTATAGGATATCTTTATGATTAATCTTAAAGGACATCTCTATAATTATTACTATAGGAAATCTCTATGATAAATCCTATATTATTTTCAACCTGCAATTATTTTAACAAAAACAAATTTTTATAATTTTATTTTTTATTAAAGTTTTTTAATTAAATGAATGTATATGAAATCTATTATTTTTTATATTATATGTGTTCCTGTAGAACTGAGCCTTACATTTGAGAATGCCTTTTTGATCTTTGCCTCAAAATCAGGGTATGAGTAATCATCATTAAGGCCTCTAAAATAAACTTGTTAAAAAAATAGATGACATGAATTTAAATTATGTTTACCGTAAGAAATTTATTGAAAAGTGCATAGTCTCTTCAATGCAACTTTTTTTGGCTCCATCCCAATTCACTTTAAGAGCAGGAATTCCAGAATCACTCATCCAAAATTTCTTGATAGGGCCTCTTTGAAATTTTTGCCTGGGATAATACCTCCACAAACTCAAAACTTTTTAAAAACATCTTATAAAAATGTTTTTTAAACCAACTCACAATTTCTGCCTCAGGCTTTTTAAAAAAGGGAACCTTTTGTAGATGCAAATCATTTTATTTTTTTAATGGGGAAAATCATTAAATTCAATTTTCTTGAATATGTCCAATAACCCCCCCTCCAGGAGATGGGTTTTCCGGCCGATATTTCCTCTAGTTTCCTTTTTCCTTTTTTCCATGTTTTTTCCTCCAGAGGGGGGTTTGGGAAAGGGGACACATTGATTTTTTTCCCACTTAAAATTAAGAACCCCCATTTTTGGGAAAAAATTTTAAAAGAGTTATAAAAAATTTTTGCAAGAGAAAAACCCTTCCCGAGAAATTAAATGGATGTAGATTTTTTTTATCTATAATTAAAGGGAAGAAATTATTTTTTTTAAAAAAAATTGGGGAAGAAGACTATTAAAAGGGCCCCCCTTTTAATTGGTTTTCAATTTGGCCCAAAATGGTTAACTTTTTCCCGGAAAGGGGTTTCACGGGAAAAAAAAATCTTCTAACACTTTTTGACCCTTTACCACTTTCCCAACTTTTTTAAAAAAACCTTTTTTTGAGGTATCATTTTCAATTTCTTTAAACCCCTTTTCACATCATTTTCATTTTGGTTTTATTATTTTGGGTTTCTTATAAAATTATTTAATTTTTTATTTCACGGGGTTTTAAATTCCCCTTTTTTAGAGTACTTTTAAATTATTAATTTAAAAATATTTGGATTGGGTTATTGGTCAATTAATAAAAATGTCATATTTTAATGTTTTAAATGGAAAGATGAAACTTTTTAAAATGTGGTTCCGGTGGAAAAGTTTCACTTCCATTACTTTGTAAACCCAAAAAGAGCCTTTGAAAACTTTAATTAAAAATGTTACAGATGAGTCAAATCAATTTCTAAGTGATTTCCCAAAACCCCCTGATTTTGAGGGGGGCACCAGCAGATAAAAGGGGAAATTTAAAAAACGCTTTTAAAGGCGAAGTTTAAAAAATCCGGCCCGAAAAAAGAAAGAGAGTGCCCCTTTTTGACGTGATTTTGGACTTAGCAGAAATGTTGTTGGAAAAGGGTTGCTGTTTGGGGTGGGTTTTTTGCTGGGGAATATTAATGTCAAAGGAATTTTTAAATTTTGTAGAAAGTGAGGGGTCCTAAAAACAATGCCCCGGGGAATTTCAAAAAAACTTGTGTAGTGATCATGGGGGTCAAAGCAATTTAAAAAAATTAAATTTTAAAGGGTCAACCCCCATTTATAAGAGGTTAAAGAGAAATTAAGGGAAAATTTGGCAATGGAACAATTTTGGATAGAAAACAAGGGAAATTTTATATTTATGGGGGTTTTAAATTCACTTAACTTTTGGGTTAAACATAAATTCAATTGAAACTAAAACCCAGAAGCTTAGCAAAATTCAGATGCTCCTGGCGTAAGGGAACAAAGCTTCGGATAACAAAATGGTTTTGATATTGATATTTTTTGGGCCTTTTAACATTGCGCCTTTTTTCGGGCTTTCCCGACTGGAAAGGAAGCAAAAAAGGGGCCGGGGCCCCAGTAAAAACGGGGGCAGACGAAATATCTCCGTCATCAAACAAAAGTCGCCGCACTGGGCGATTTGGCACCCACGTCATTTAACAGTCATAATTTTGGTTTAGAAAAATTTTTACCATTCAACCCCGCGTAAACACCACCAAAATGTCAGCCCAGAAATCCAAGGGCAGAATAATTTTTGCCAACGGGGCTATTTGGACTAAAGTGGGCAATTGAAAAGGGAAAAGTCCTTTTTGAAAAAAAAAACCAAACCCAATAAGTCCCCTAATTTCACTTCCGCTATAGGTGCAGAGGTTTAAGACGTTAAACAACTGATGATTTTGACGTTGCTTTTTGAAAAAAATTTCCCGGGGAAAAGATTTGTGGCCCTTTTTTGCGCGTTGGACGGGAATACCGTTTTCGGATGGAACGAGGAGCCAAACCGGAGAAAAACCCCTTGACATATTCCAGCGAAAAAGCGCGGCTAGCTGGTTAAGGTAAAGTTGCCCGGGAAGGGAGGAAAAACACTCCAGTTTTAAAGTATTCACCCCTTTCCCCCCGGGGGGAAAAAAAGGAAGGGGAAGACCCCCCCCTTGGGAAGGCCCCGGGAAAGGACCGGGCCAAATTTTTGGAAATTTTAAATTTGGGCCCCACGTAGCGAAAAAGGAAAAAGATTGGCGCCCCGTTGTTAGCTCGGCTATAATCGCGTAAGCGGTGTCTACGTAATTGGAGAAGAATTTAAGGCCGGATAAAAACCTTTTTTTTAATTTCCCCATGGGGGTTTGGTGTTTTCACCCTGCCCCCAATTAAAAAAAAACCAAAAAAAAAAAAAAAAGGGGTTTTAAAATTTTTCGTTTTCTGCCCAAGGTTTATATATTTTATCGGGCTAGAGTTTCTTTTATTTTTTTCCCTTTGGGGCCTTTACAATATTTAAAATTCCCGTTATAACTTTGGGGCCAATTTTAAATATAATTTTTAAAGGAGATTTAAAAAAAAAAATTAAATTTTTTGAAGCCAGCGGTTTTAGGGGGAGGGGTTTTTTTCGCCGAAAAAAGATTCATTTTACAATTTTTGGGAAAGTACAACATTTGAAGGATATTTAAAAAAAATTTTTATCAAAAAATAGCGGGGAAATAACGGATTTATCTCGATTCCCGGAAAAATTCAAAAAAAAGTTTTTGGGGGGGACCAGCCTACAGCATCACGGGACCTTTCGAAACCAAAATCAAAATGCTTTTTTTTAGTTTTTTTTAATTGATTTTTGAGTTTTTTTTTTTTTTCAATTTTTCAATTTTGGTACCTTTTTGTTTAAAAGATTTTTAGAAAAAAAATTACTCATGTATTTGTTTTTGTAAAATTGTTAGAAATTAAAATTTTTTGGAAAAAATCGAGTCATTCGAAAGCTATATATGTATATGTAAAATTTGGGAAAATTTTAAAAAATCGATGCAGTAGTTTTTTTTGTAAAAATGGTCACCGACTTTAAAAAAAAGACATATTTGGGAAAAAAACGATTCAAAGTTTTTTCCGGGGCAGCGGGGAGGTAACAAGGCGCAAACCTAAGTTTGAGGAACCCTTATTCCAATCCAAAAAACCTTGTTTTTTCCGAATGACCTTAAAAAACCCTAATATTTTAAAGATGTTGATGGTTCAAAAAAACTACAAAAATTAAAAAAAAAGGCCAAAAACACCAACCCCCCCCCCACCCCCCCAAAAGGGGATTTACAAAAAGAAAAAACCCCAAAATTTAACACCCCAAAAGAGTTTTATTCATTTAAAAAATGTTATTCTAAAAAAACTTTTTTAATTTTAAAACCCAAAAAAACTTTAATAGGGTTTTAACCAAAATTTTTATTTCAAAAATTTTGTAATTTGTAAAAAAGCATTGGGAAAATTGGTTTTAAAAATGTTCGAAAAAAAAATATTCATTTGGAAGTTTTGTCACATTAGTAAAATAGCGATTTTGAATTTTTTTTTTGTATTTCGAAAAAACCAAAAACCCAAACAGATACTGGGGAAACCCCTTTATAATCAGAATTTTTTGCAATTCTGACCGCCAATACTTGGGGTATAGTTTAACGACTTAAAAAATTTCCCTTTTATTTTTAAAGGGTTTCTTTTGGAAAAAAATCTTTTCCAAATTCCGGGAAAATATTTGGGAAAAGCAAAAATTTTCCATACCAGCACTTGATTCCGATCGTTTAGTTTGTATGGAGTTTTTAACCCAAAGAACCGGGTTAACAAAATTTTTTCGGAGATTTAAAGTTTCCTTTTTAAAAAAAACCTGTGCCAACTTTTTTGGGGAAAATAATTGTCAAAGAAAGTTTTTTTTAAAGAATTTGATTCCAATCGTTTAGTTTATATGGCAGTTTATGAAATAGTTAACCGATTTTGCCCAAATTTTTTTCGGGGATTACATTGTTGGTAGAAAATTAATTTTATACCGAATTTTGGG
>NW_026092105.1:0-14231 GCF_024586455.1 Bactrocera neohumeralis | reverse complement strand
ATAAGAGGCAAATTGTCTGACGAACAAAGACCAAACTTAAAAATTTTTCATCATTCCCGTCCCTGCATGGGGGGGGGGCATGGATATTGACATCATCTGATGAGGCGGCATTAGAGTGTTCAAGAGAAAAGTTTTAGGGGAAGATGCATGCGGTCCGGCAACAGTGAGTACCGCAGTCGATTGAACGATGAGCTGTACGAGACAGCGTTTTTGCGGAAGATGTATACATATCGGCAACGGCGAGTTCTGCAGTCGATGGAACGAGACAGCGCTGGATGTGCTGTTTAAGCCAAGTTCCTCCAGTTGTGAGGGTTTTCGAATTAGTACTGACAGTTGAAGCAGAGAAAGAGAGATCAGGTGGAGAAGGACCTGGCTGCACTTGGTATGCCGAATTGGCGCCAAATAGAAGATGTTGATTCTTTATATAAATAAACTTTTTATGAAATTTATCAGAGTTACAAGTCACTAACAAACCAATAAGCTGCTCTGTTAAATTATCGATTGTCCTTAATTCAGATGTTTCATTATCCGAGAATCCAAGGATTTTTAATAACAGAACAAGACTTCGTACAAAAACAAGTAAAAGAATGATAACAGTAAGTTTTTTTATATGCGAGTCAAATTCAGACTTTTCCAAAAAAAGTTGCTTGGGCCAAAGCAAAAGCTGGTTGTTACAGACTTTACCTTGATTTTCGCAAAGTCAACTCACTTGTGTTGAAGAACAGATTGTCGATCGAGTAAAATTTCTGGAGAAAAATGTAGAATGCAAAATTGTTCACAATGGTCCTAAAAATTGTATCTTCCATGTCGTCGTTGAGGAATAAAGCCGAAAGTACAGGATTTGTAATGAAAGAGGGATTGATCGAATTTAATTAACAACCGTTTATCTTTTGCAATTCCCCAGCTGTGTTCGTGCGCTATGTGTGTTCCAACGCCGATTAAACCAGGTAATAATGGAAATATATGTTGATTCACATCATCGTTTTTGGGCACTGAGCTGTGCAATGTCTAAAAACATGTAGCGAGTATTGACGCGGCGGAACAGTTTTGACTAGAGATTAACTGGTTGAAGTGCTAATTTCTGAAGCAAAATCATTTTTTGGGACATGAAATAGAAGGCGGTTGGCCAGGTTGGGCCAGGCGTTTCTCGATGATGGATACAATTATGCTTTATGTCTTAACCAGATCGCTCGCAAATGGATATGTCTTAACTTAAAGATACAGTTGCATATTGATGCATCAAAATACAGTTTGAGTGCAACGTAACTACATAAACATGAGGACGACCTGTATTCTATTGAAGTAAGAAGACGTATCCCCTGGAAGAGATTTATTAAAGTGAGTGAGTCGAGAAGAGGAGCTCATCGGTATCTGGAGTGATATGAAAATTTTGAATTTTCCGACTTTCAGAAGATATTACATTCCGAGCGGGATACTTTGGCCAGAATTCTGTGATTCTGTTAGCCACGTAGATCATTCCACCGGAGCGTAGTGTTGGTGAGGTAAAGTGGTTTGCAACCTCTTATCCCAAGATCCAATGGATTGTCCGCGCTTGTCACATGTTGCAAATTTGCTGGGCAAATTAAGTCTAATATTTGAGATATGCGGTTAGATACATATTTAGGTCTGCCAGATATAGGGTGGTTTTTCTAACCATGCGAAAACTATTTCTTTAATATGACCAAAGATACGTTTTATGATTTTTTAATTTGAGTTGGGTTTGGACAACTGACACTAGTTTTGCTAACAGAAGATTGCAGATATTGACTCAACTGTATATGAGAATTGATCTGTTATCGCATTCCATTGAATCCCCTGGGGTTTTCGTTGTACTGACCTTTTCAAATTTAATAAAAACCTGTATCGAATGAGTTTTCTTGTTTATGTTTTTTTATTATTTCGGGATGATTTGATGTAATTTTCTTTAAGGAAAACCACGCTGAATTTAGTACTGATCACTTGAGATTCGCACGCCAATGAGATACTGTGGCTGCCTGATTGAATGTCGTCAACGTATGTTTGTGTTTGTAAACAGAACTTGCTAAAGGCAAATTTGTTTCGCTTTTTATCACTTCATGCAGTGTCCTGATCGCCAAATAGGGTGCGCAATTGATGACAAAGGTGACGGTTTTAAGTTTGTAGTCGCTGATTGGACTATTACTTGATTTGAGGAAGCACTATACGCGGAGGATGGAGTCGGTAGGGGAGGATGGAGTCATGTGTAGAAGTTCACGCAAGTGAGGAAAGTTCTCTGATCGCCATTCACTTGGGAGTGGCCAGAAAGGATTCTTTTACACATGGCTCAAGCAGCTCACTACTTCCGGTCTTTGACCAAGTATCCTCTGGGTAGCCTAAGAACATCCGTTCGAAGGCGAGCTAAAGTGAGAAGGCGAAACATCCCCTACATAGGGTTGTGCGCTGGGTTTGGGACCAACGAAAAAATACACGACAGCATCCAGCCTCGGATGAGAGACCCCCTTGATGACGACCATGGCAAACGAAATAAGGACTACGATATAAGGGCATGCACCTGGAATGTCCGGTCCCTTAATTGGGAAGGTGCCGCCGCCCAGCTGGTTGATGTCCTCGCGAAAATTAAGGCTGACATCACCGCCGTCCAAGAAATGCGATGGACGGGGCAAGGACAGAGACGAGTAGGTCCTTGTGACATTTACTACAGTGGCCATATAAAGGAGCGCAAGTTTGGTGTTGGATTCGTGGTGGGAGAGAGACTCCGTCGCCGAGTACTATCATTCACTCCGGTGAATGAACGTCAAGCCACAATCCGCATCAAAGCGAGGTTCTTCAACATATCGCTGATTTGCGCCCACGCCCCGACGGAAGAGAAGGACGAGGTGACCAAAGATGCCTTCTATGAGCGCTTGGAGCGCGCTTATGAGAGCTGCCCCCGCCACGATGTCAAAATCGTGCTTGGCGACTTTAACGCCAGGGTGGGCAAAGAAGGTATATTTGGCACTACGGTCGGTAAATTCAGCCTCCACGACGAAACATCCCCAAATGGGTTGAGGCTGATTGACCTCGCCGGGGCCCGAAATATGGTTATCTGTAGTACTAGATTCCAGCATAAGAAGATTCATCAAGCTACCTGGCTGTTTCCGGATCGAAAAACTACCAACCAGATCGATCATGTTGTGATAGACGGAAGACACGTCTCCAGTGTTTTAGATGCGCGTGCGCTCCGAGGTCCTAACATCGACTCGGACCACTATCTTGTTGCAGCCAAGATCCGCACCCGCCTCTGTGCAGCAAAACACGCACGTCAACAAACACAAGGAAGGTTCGACGTCGAGAAACTGCAATCACAACAGACAGCCGAATGATTTTCCACTCGACTTGCACTCCTGCTTTCTGAGAGCACTCATCAACAACTCGGTATAAGGGAACTGTGGGACGGCATTTCAAACTCCTTACGTACAGCTGCATCCGAAACCCTTGGTTTTCGGAAAGTGCAAAAGAACAGCTGGTTCGACGAGGAGTGCCGTGTCGCAGCGGAGAAAAAACAGGCTGCCTACCTCGCAACGTTACGATCGACCACTACACGTGCGGGATGGGATAGATACCGAGAGTTGAAGAGGGAAGCGAGACGCATTTGTAGACAGAAAAAGAAAGAGGCTGAAATGCGTGAGTACGAAGAGCTTGATAAGCTGGCCGACAGGGGTAATGCTCGAAAATTCTACGAAAAAATGAGGCGGCTTACAGAAGGTTTCAAGACCGGAGCATAGTCTTGTAGAACCCCCAAAGGTGATCTAGTGACCGATGCCCAGAGCATACTTAAATTATGGAGGGAACACTTCTCCAGCCTGCTGAATGGCAGAGAATGCACAACGCCAGGAGAAGGCGAACCCGATTCCCCAATCGATGACGATGGAGCAGACGTTCCATTGCCCGACCATGAAGAAGTTCGAATAGCAATTACCCGCCTGAAGAACAACAAAGCGGCGGGGCCGATGGATTGCCGGCCGAGCTATTCAAACACGGCGGCGAAGAACTGATAAGGAGCATGCATCAGCTTCTTTGTAAAATATGGTCGGACGAAAGCATGCCCAACGATTGGAATTTAAGTGTGCTATGCCCAATCCATAAAAAAGGAGACCCCACAATCTGCGCCAACTACCGTGGGATTAGCCTCTTCAACATCGCATATAAGGTTCTATCGAGGCGTATTGTGTGAAAGATTAAAGCCCACCGTCAACAAACTGATTGGACCTTATCAGTGTGGCTTTGACCTGGAAAATCAACAACCGACCAGATATTCACCATGCGCCAAATCTTGGAAAAAGACCTGGTGAAAGGAGAATCGACACACATCACCTCTTCGTCGATTTCAAAGCTGCTTTCGACAGCACGAAAATAAGCTGCCTTTATGCCGCGATGTCCGAATTTGGTATCCCGCAAAATTAATACGGCTGTGTAAACTGACGTTGAGCAACACCAAAAGCTCCGTCAGAATCAGGAAGGACCTCTCCGAGCCGTTCGATACCAAACGAGGTTTCAGACAAGGCAATTCCCTATCGTGCGACTTTTTCAACGTGCTTCTGGAGAAAATTGTTCGAGCTGCAGAACTTAATAGAGAAGGTACCATCTTTTATAAGAGTGTACAGCTGCTGGCGTATGCCGATGACATTGATATCATCGGCCTTAACACCCGCGCCGTTAGTTCTGCTTTCTCCAGACTGGACAAGGAAGCAAAATAAATGGGTCTGGCAGTGAACGAGGGCAAGACGAAATATCTCCTGTCATCAAACAAACAGTCGCCGCACTCGCGACTTGGCTCTTACGTCACTGTTGACAGTCATAACTTTGAAGTTGTAGATAATTTCGTCTATTTAGGAACCAGTATTAACACCACCAACAATGTCAGCCTGAAAATCCAACGCAGGATTGCTCTTGCCAACAAGTGCTTCTTCGGACTGAGTAGGCAATTGAAAAGTAAAGTCCTCTCTCGACGAACAAAAGCTAAACTCTATAAGACGCTCATAATTCCCGTCCTGCTATATGGTGCAGAGGCTTGGACGATGTCAACAACTGATGAGTCGACGTTGCGAGTTTTCGAGAGAAAAGTTCTGCGAAAGATTTATGGTCCTTTGCGCGTTAGCCACGGCGAATATCGCATTCGATGAAACGATGAGCTGTACGAGATATACGACGACATTGACATAGTTCAGCGAATTAAAAGACAGCGGCTACGCTGGCTAGGTCATGTTGTCCGAATGGACGAAAACACTCCAGCTCTGAAAGTATTCGACGCTGTATCCGCCGGGGGAAGCAGAGGAAGAGGAAGACCTCCACTCCGTTGGAAGGACCAGGTGGAGAAGGACCTGGCTACGCTTGGAATATCCAATTGGCGCCACGTAGCGAAAAGGAGAAACGACTGGCGCGCTGTTGTTAACTCGGCTATAATCGCGTAAGCGGTGTCTACGCCAATTAAGAAGAAGAATACGCAGGAAATCTTGGTCATCTTCATGTACTAGAATTTGACTGTACATTTTTTATATCCTCATTGAAAACGTTTTTAAACATGCGCCAATTTAGAATTAGCAACATGAGATCAGGTTGTAATGTTGGCCCTGTGTATAGTTTATCATTGAGTGATTTGCCTGAGCTCGTACTCTTTTGAGGCACTGAAACCACTCGTACTTTTTGTTGTAATTTTATCAGGTCTTATTACATCATGATGTGGAAGGTAAAATGATAAATATCTACATTTAGACACTTTTTCATATAATACAGCTGCTTCCATATGATTGAGGTCAAGATATTCGTCCATCACAGTATATTATGCTGGTTTATGCCCACTTTTCTTTATCAGACTTTTTCCAGGCTTAGTAATTGCTGGACTGTTGATATTCTAGAGTGCCTTAGAGCTATGGTCTCAGGAAAAGTTGGTTTAAATGGTAGTCGCACAACATAACGACCGTCTTCGTATCTGGTCTTCTTCTGCAAGTTGGGTAATTGGGGTAATTCTTCTATTTCCCAGAATTTTGGCAAGTTGATTATTTAAATACTAGTTTGAGATATTTTCCACTTGTGCACACTGGTCGATTTCATAGGCCAAAAGCAAAAATATAAAAGTTTGAAATTTACCACTGTTTGTATCAAGGCTATTTCTTATAACACCATAAAACAGTAAAAAGCAAGAGAAGTGAGACAATAGATACACACGGACTGTGCAGTGAAAATAGCTAAAAAATTAGCTCTTATAATAAATTAAATTGCGATGTAAAATCGTGTTTAATCTCCATATATCGGAATGAGTATTGATAATAAAGGCATATGTTATATAACAAAGTAGTTTTTGTGTAATAACATATTGTTTTATTATTTTAAAACAATTGTTTTATAAGTGCCCTTTTGCGTGGTATGTTTTTCCTTATACATCGATTTAAGGTATACAAAAAGTTGTGATCCCTGTCTCGCCCTTCTTTAATGAATCAAATTTTTTTATATTAGTTAATGTCTTCTAAGTCTATGCTTTCACGCCTATATATTTTTGAATTTTGGTGTTTAGAAAATGTGTAAAGAAATATCACTTATCACCGAAGCAAATTTAATAAAGCTTCACTATTTACTTATTAGAAGCTTCGTTAACAAAAACTTGACATTAACTTTTAAATAGGTTTCCAAGGAAAAAACAGTTATCCTTAGCCAATATAGGTCTCAGAATCCGATGTTGAAGTTGAGATAAAAATTATTGGACCACATTGCGCCAGAAATGGAATATGGCTTTGATGGCAATTCTGGTCAGAGCGAATATAAGCAGAAAATTGAAAATAATAATTTTGAAGACAATAATTTATTTGTCACGGCATATGTCCCTGTATAACTGATAATAAAATCGCAAAATGATGAAGAGCACAAACAAATTTGGAAAAACTGCAGACCGACCTTCGTCCACCCGCTATTGCCGTCCTGTTCGAATTCAATTTCAAAAGGAATTAGTTTAATAAACCCTCAATACACTCGTTTTGCGCCAGATCCTGCAAAGGAACTAACTTCAAAATATTTCTGATATTATCTTCCTTCGTCAGTCCGTAAAATTTTAATTCACGCTCCTGATTTATTCACAATGCACCAGTTTCAATTGTAGAGCTCTCATAAGAATCTGCTGAGTCAAGCAATAAGGACGTTAAGATGTATCGATTCCATCATACACGAAAGAACTAACGGATCGCTACAAATCAGGACTTGCTTTTGAGCTTATATCCTTTCATCACTAGTCAAAGGCACTATCATGCAAAAGTAAATCAATTTTATTAAAATCAGTTTTTGATTACGGAAAATATAATTCAACAAAACCCTTTTTTCGTTCATAAAATTTAGTATAATTAATTAAAATTTGTTACCATCGGGGGTGGCAGAGTGGGAAACGGAGAGAGGAGATTTTAAAAGTATTTTGGCCGCTGATTCCATACAAGACCGACCACTGTGTTGTGTGGTGAAAAATTGATTTTTTCAGGGACTTGGCCACTTATAATACACCCAAAAATTGTATTTTGGGTTAACAATTTATTGGAGATTTTCTTCTACACCTTCAAGAATTATTTGAGGTATTAAGTCACTGCCTGTCGATTTGTGGTGGGTATGACATTTGGGATCTGCTAATTTGAGACGTGAGCATTTTCCCAGAGTATTTTATTTACTTCATAGCTTGGAAACAATTTTTGTAAGTTGCGGTGGAACGACGGCTTGTGCATCTATTCTAATATCCACATTTGGAGATACTATGGTAATTGGGCATATTTTGTTTGAGTTTTGATATCTCTTCCGCCCATTCCCGAAATTTGAATTTTTATTGGCAATTTGAGCGGATTTTGAACATTTGATGATATAAAGGATCTATGAGAGCCTTGATCTATTAGTGCCCTTAGTTTGAATAAATCACCTTTATGTTCTATGGTGATAACCGCAGTTGGTAAAAGAATGTTGCTTTCATTTTCTGATTGAAGCGCTTGAATTTTTGCTGCTTTAGAGCAACATGATTGTTCTTCCTTTTACGGGATTTGAGGTTTCGGACTACTTGATGTAGTTGTAGCGACTACTACATGACTTTTTGAAATAGGTCATGCTTCATATTTTGAAAATTGGTAATATGAAGCAATGAGTGATGTCTTCGTTGACAGTACACACAATTAAATTCGCTTTCACAGTCTTTTGACGTATGACCATTCGTCAGACTGTTGATGCAAATTATGTTGCCTGACAAAATTGTTCCTGTCAAACACTGATAGTTTTTAAATTTCTCGCATGATCTTATTTTATGACCTCCCGTATAAATTTCACATAATGGTTGCCATTTTATTACTTTTGGTTTGATGAATGTGACTTTTATTGACGTGTCTATTGTATTATATTATTGCTGGCTTGAGGCTTAAACAAGTTTTTTACTTGAGTCATTTTTAATGACTTTGTAGATTTATATTTTGTTGTCAATTCGCTCCAGCTATCTCATATTATTGAGCAGTGAGGAATGCTTTTTCATTCGTTCCCCATGTGGGCATTTTTTTCTTTCACCAGTGATTGTTCCCATCGTAGTAACAGCATCAGGGAGTGTTTCCTGCACAAATAGTTACTATCATAGGTCCCACTATTCTGTGGAGATATTAATCTAGGCCTTCTTTTGGTGTGTAACTACTCTGGGAGGAGGAGTAGTGGCTCTACTTGACGCCCACTAAACTTTTATTTGTTCCGGGATTATGTTCCACTTTGATAACTTGTACTGACTATGTGGTGAGTTATCACACTTGGCTGTCACCAAGGCCTCAGGTTCTCTTTCTGGGGTTCGAAGTGTCGTCAGTATTCAGTACCCGTATTTAACGCCGCCGCGCATTGCCCATACACTGGATCACAAATTTAATTCCTGTCTTTTTTGTTCCACGGATGCCACTATCCAATTCCAGGTATATGGAAATGGCTCGCTGACATTTCGAAATCGAGCAATTTTTTTTTGTGGATATGTTTTGAGATATTTTCCAACTCCACTGTTATTCGACCAAAAAAAGGCGGTGTCCCTACTTAATCATGGGTATATCCCACTGACCAGTTGAGCAATCTTAATGCAAATTATAGAAAATGGAAAGTGAAATTAAATTTAAAATATTGTCTTTACCCATTTTCCATAGGCCTCGGCACTCTCTGAGAAATTATTAATCACTGTGTTTTTAAATTTATGAAAAATTAAAAATAACCAAAGGAAAATTTTAAAACAAAAGATATTTTTAAAATTTTTTTATTTTATATGAAGTCCTGTTTTTCTAAAAACTAAGCTACCAATGAACAAAATCCATGGATAAGAGGATAGTTGTATATGAT
Source organism: Bactrocera neohumeralis (assembly GCF_024586455.1). Classification (NCBI taxonomy): domain Eukaryota; kingdom Metazoa; phylum Arthropoda; class Insecta; order Diptera; family Tephritidae; genus Bactrocera; species Bactrocera neohumeralis. The sequence continues at coordinate 4,901 of NW_026092105.1, read as the reverse complement.
CAAATAAATATCCAAAATAAGCATAAAGTCAATGTATACGTATGCGTATGTAGTGTGTAAAGTAGGGGTGGGATTGTTTTGAAATCATTAGAACAAACTAATAACGCTATTCGTTTTAAAAATCAATAATACTTTTAGAACAGTACACTCAAATACCAGTGGTAGTTTTCATCGAAGCAAGAAGGTGTCAGGTTCGAAACCCTGTAGTATTTAATTTTGCAACATGTGTAGGTATGCAGGCATTTTCGAAGGTACTGGGTTGCGGAAAATTCTAATGCAAATAAATTTAATCAAACATGCACACACATATCTTGGTAAATTCATTAATTTTTTAGGCCAACATCAAATATATTTTCTTTTCCTGCTCGTTAATATGAGAACTTTTTGTTTATGATGTAGTTTTGGCTTTTTTATTTTTTTTTTCATGATCAAGCTATATATATGATAAATGCCCCTTTGAAAGTTCACATTCAGAAGTGACTCGCTGTGGTTTCCAGTTTATAATTACAATATAAGAGAAACCAGAGCTATTTTTAAAATAAATGAGTAAATGTATGCAGAGAATTGAGTGTAACCAACGATCCAGAGAAAAGTCTCTGTTACATATGCAGAATATACTCACAAATCACGGAGGCAGTTTAGAGATCTGATCCAATCTATATATTCAAAATATTTTGGCTGAGCCTAAAAATATTGATAAACCATGGACTCTGCAAAACATTTTGTGTCTTTGTTCAGTCAATATTGGTTCAATAGGAATCAGATCACAAAGTGGCTGCACAGCCTATGAAACCATGCTTCTTTTCTTATTTAATAGTACTTTTAATTTTTCTTTTGTAGTGTAGATACATGAAATTTAATGTACCAATGATATGCATAAGAGAACGTACATGCTATACTCATAGAAGATTGTTATATTTGTGTAATAAAGTACTTGGCTTTGGAATTAACAGTGTTGATTTATGCTTAACGTACCTACCGTTTGTCGTTGTTCCACATTCATTGAAGGTGTATTCCAGTTTCGTTGCACACAGAAAATTTTTCGAAGGTCATCTAATATGCGAATAAACTTTAATGAAAACGAGAGAAACGTTCTATCACAATAAGTGTAAATTTAAATGATTGATTAGAGATTTGGAATTATCCATGAAAAAGCTGGAGCTAAGAAGTGCCTTCGTATAGCACTTCATTCCTCGTGTCACTCCTACACAGGTGACATATTGTGAAATCGTCATTGAACCATTTGACAACACTATACAAAGGAAGACAATGCGTTGTTGCAAAGACATTCCAGGATTATTCAAAGAGTTTGTCAACTATATGATCTCGAGGAGTGGCGATTGTTCAGGACAGCAATTAACTGAGCTTGAAGGCCGTATTACTGCATAATGGCACAAAAAGCTCGATCCCGATCCCCATGCAGTAAACACGAAGGAAATATACTATGTAATGGAGAAATTGTTAAATTCATCAAATATGAAGATAGCGATTTCTGGAAAACATGTGTTGATCCTAAAGTGTCGTTGGAATGTTATGCGGTCTATGTAGCGGCTAACACAAAACACTGCTGCTTTCTGCAAAATGGGATAGGCCGAGCTCGTAAAGACCACTAATTATCAAGGATTGGTTGAGAGTTGAATTTACAATTGTGGAGTAAAATCATTCTTCCGGCCATTGCATGTCTAAGCAATCAGTACTTTGTTATAAGTGTTGACAAACAGAAGGCAAAGTATTCAATTATTAGAAAATTTTTCCAAATATTTCCTGTTCAAGATAAAAGCGAAGGTATATTTGTTGACCCTAAGGTGTTGATAAATACCAACAATTAAGAGGACTATTGTCACCAGCTGAGGCAGCAACGGAGATCCTCTGAAATGGATGCTTTCCTTTTCCTCGGTAAACACAAAAGTCCAAACTACGGGAAGATAGTTTGCGACTTAATCAAAAATTATGCAAGAAATGGGTGATTATTCAAACTTATTTAATTGAATTAAATAAATTTTTATAATTCTACTTATTTACGTTTTTCTTTTTTTCTCCAGGCGTAAATTTGTCTTTAAACCATTTTCTGCATTCCCATTTAAGTTTTTTTTCCGGAAAATCTCGGAGACGAAAATGACAAGCATGGCGAAAGCTTTCACCAGCAAATGAAATTAATTGAGAATCGATACCAAGGTTTCTGGGACGTCGGTATGATGGGTGACTTCTCTTGGTTTGCTCATAAGAGAAACCGATCTAAACTAAATAAACGACAAAACAAAACACATAATCATTTCGACTATAATGTAAAGAACATCTAACAAAGACAATAATAACATTACTGTTTTAATATATATTACTAATATATAAATAAATGAGGTTTATAAAAACTAAACGATATGTAGAAAATTGATTCTTACTTTTGCCCAGAAAAACAAAGCGCATAGATATCCCACCCCTACTTTACACACTACATACGTATATACATATACATTATTTTTGATATGACTAGGATATATTTATTTGATCATGGCAATCTCATTTCATCCATGGATTTTTGTTCGTTGGTAGCTTAGTTTTTATAAAAACAGAACTTCATAAAATAAAAAAATTTAAAAATATCTTTGATTTAAAATTTTCACTTGCAAAGTTATTTTTTTAATTTTTTTATAAAAAATTTAAAATAAGTGATTAATCAATTTCTCAGAAAAAGGCCTATGAAAATGGAGTATACATATTTTAGGAAATTTCATTCTTTTATTTTCTACTCAATTTGCAGTAAGATTGCTCTAAACTGGTCAGTGGATATACATGATTAAATGAAGACACTTTTATTTGGTCGAATAACGGTAATTGCAAATATCTCAAAACGTATCCATAAAAAAATTTACTTAGTTCTTCGAAATCAGTGAGCGATTCATACAAATTGATATGAAACAGTGGAACATTTTCTTGCCAGCAACCAGCAATACTTTCTAGTTTTGATATTCAAACCAGATTCCGTGATGCTGCATAGGGAAAGTGAAGTCTGTACAATAACTTATAAAAAGTATTTCATTTTCAGTGGAGGTAATCAATGATATTATGATCTTTTTGATCTTTTTTTTGGTTTTACACTTTCTTTGAACGTGTATCATAAGGTGTGCCTTGTATTTATCTTTCACTAAGATTTTGGAATTTCTAGTTATAGAGGTGTTTTTGTTTAATCTTATTTGATTTTTTTGCATTATTTGGGATTGAGTATGAAGCTTTTAGTTAAAATTTGTCTATAGGTATAGGGGGGGATTGTTTAGCCTAGAAGGTGTTGAAACGTTGCAGCGTTGCCACAACGTCCCGAGCGGATCGTCGTGGTGGTTCCAGTCGTCGAGCGCAACGAGGTTCCACTCCCCCGGGGGGGGTGGGGGGGGACACCCCCCGTGACCACACTGGGGAGTCGCTGAGGTGCGACAGGCATTTGGGGAATGCCTGGGCCTGGGCAACTTGCGGTTAAAAAGGGGCGCATACCCCTACATATTCCACAATGGTGCAGACGATGTGGGGCGAAGGGGGGGGCACCTTATCCGAAGGGTTCCGAAGTCCCCAGGGTCGATGGGGGGGTGCCACCACGAGGTGCAGGTAAAACCCCCGAGGCGCTTTTGCCCAACAGGTGCCGGCGTTGTCGTCGGTGCGGATCTGGCGTTGGCGCAGGGGCCCGTGCTGTTGCAACTACCTTTGGGGGCGCTGGTGTAGGCCGGTTGTGGGCACATCACCCCCCGAGGGTTAGCGTTTTTTGGGACCCGTATCTACATCCATGGTAATCTTTTAAGAGAAGATTTTTGGGTTATAAATTTATCAGATGCGTGGTGGTGAAGTGTCGTCGTATTGATCGAAAATTTTTTTTGAATATTTTGGTTATTTTATACGGCGTGTTAATTTGAAGGGGTTTTTTGGGGCGTATTTCTTTTTATTGTTAAATTTAGGATTTTATTATATCCGATATTATGGTTTTGATTCGCGGCGTCGGTGGTTGGAAAAAAGCACAGCCACGAGCGGTCTGGTTAGTTTTCCGTTTTGCGTACGGAGACCACGACTGAGGACCGCCGGAGCCATAATGGGTTTTTTGGGGGGCCGCCACTGGTAGGGGGAGACAAATCATGCATGAGAGCGCAACCGTTTTTGGGGCTTTTTTTCAGGAGTCTTCCAACGAATCTTTTGTGGGTATCCTTTTTGTACTGTCCTTCCACGGCCTAAAATCATGATGGGGAATTTTAATTTTTCCCCTCGATTTTAAAAGGGAAAGGGGTCCAGCCGGCCCAGGGAAAGGCCAGGATGGGGCTCCAGAAAATGCCCAGGGGAAGGCGGGGGACTGAGGGGGCTTGGATATACTGTGGGGGGCCCTGAAGAACGGAGCAAATTCCTGTCAGATTACCAAAAGCTCAAGATGTACTGCATTTCCGGGAAAAATACAAAGACAGCCAATATTTTCATGAAGTAGACCCTTTAAAATGGGTGCCCTTTTTTCCTGAAAGGCCCTCAAAATCAATATTTGGGTGAAAGGCAGAGCGAAAAAGCAGGGGTTCAGGTGAAAGTGGGCTTTGACCTTTTTGGGGGTAATGTTGCACATGGGGGGTTGGGAAAAAAATCAGAGATTATTAACCATCGGGGCCATTTATCAGAGAGTGGTGGGGGGCAAGGGCAGTGGTTGCACCGTTTTGTACCAGATGGCGGGTTGTCAGCACGGCACGACACCGGACGATCCCACCCGTAAGTAGAGACGTTCGGTTGAAAATACGCTGTCATGTATGTGGGGGGTTTTCCAACCAGGTAGGGAACCGGGTTGGACCACAAAATAGTTTGCATTTTGCATTTTAAAAACATTTGCACCAGGCTAAATTTGGAAAAGAGATAAAATCTCAAGTCGGGGATTATTTTTTAAATCCCCT
>NW_026092104.1:0-11817 GCF_024586455.1 Bactrocera neohumeralis | reverse complement strand
GTCTGGCAACTTCCCATGCAACTCAGGAGTGCCCATCAAATAATCGTTGCCAAATCTGTGTGCGGGCTCACCATACGCTGTTGCACCGCACTACCAGACGCGACTCCGGGCGACCACCGGCTCCTCGCACCAGCGGTAACGTCAGGCGTTCTCAAAGAACGCCTGTGATGGCAGTCGATTTACTTGTATATACACATTTAGTAGTCGATATTGAGTTGCTCTAAATCACTAATTTATCATATTTAAGTTAACTAGCCTCCTTCATCTTACCGAAGTTGACATAAAGCCATAACGGCAGTGCATTTGGAGGAATTCGACAATCTTATATTCAGGTATAAAGTCGATTTTCTTGTATATACACATTTAGCAGTCGATATTGAGTTGCTTCAAATCATTAACATCAAATGTTTAAGTTAGTTAACCTTCTTATTTTTACTGAAGTTGACACAAAGCCATGACGGCAGTGCATTTGGAAGAATTCGACAATCTTATATTCAGGTATAAAGTCGATTTTCTTGTATATACACATTTAGCAGTCGATATTGAGTTGTTTCCAATCATTAACATCAAATGTTTCAGTTAGTTAACCTTCTTCATTTTACTGAAGTTGACATAAAGCAATAACGGCAGTGCGTTTGGAAGAATTCGACAATCTTATATTCAGGTATAAAGTCGATTTACTTGTATATACACATTTAGTAGTCGATATTGAGTTGCCCTAAATCACTAATTTAACATATTTAAGTTAATTAAACTTCTTCATCTTACTGAAGTTGACATAAAGCCATAACGGCAGTGCATTTGGAAGAAATCGACAATCTTATATTCAGGTATAAAGTCGATTTTCTTGTATATACACATTTAGCAGTCGATATTGAGTTGCTTCAAATCATTAACATCAAATGTTTAAGTTAATTAACCTTCTTCATCTTACCGGCAGTGCATTTGGAAGAATTCGACAATCTTATATTCAGGTATAAAGTCGATTTACTTGTATATACACATTTAGTAGTCGATATTGAGTTGCTCTAAATCACTAATTTATCATATTTAAGTTAACTAGCCTCCTTCATCTTACCGAAGTTGACATAAAGCCATAACGGCAGTGCATTTGGAAGAATTCGACAATCTTATATTCAGGTATAAAGTCGATTTTCTTGTATATACACATTTAGCAGTCGATATTGAGTTGCTTCAAATCATTAACATCAAATGTTTAAGTTAGTTAACCTTCTTATTTTTACTGAAGTTGACACAAAGCCATGACGGCAGTGCATTTGGAAGAATTCGACAATCTTATATTCAGGTATAAAGTCGATTTTCTTGTATATACACATTTAGCAGTCGATATTGAGTTATTTCAAATCATTAACATCAAATGTTTAAGTTAATTAACCTTCTTCATCTTACCGGCAGTGCATTTGGAAGAATTCGACAATTATATTCAGGTATAAAGTCGATTTTCTTGTATATACACATTTAGCAGTCGATATTGAGTTGCTTCCAATCATTAACATCAAATGTTTCAGTTAATTAACCTTCTTCATCTTACTGAAGTTGACATAAAGCCATAACGGCAGTGCATTTGGAAGAATTCGACAATCTTATATTCAGGTATAAAGTCGATTTTCTTGTATATACACATTTAGCAGTCGATATTGAGTTGCTTCAAATCATTAACATCAAATATTTAAGTTAATTAACCTTCTTCATCTTACTGAAGTTGACATAAAGCCATGACGGCAGTGCATTTGGAAGAATTCGACAATCTTATATTCAGGTATAAAGTCGATTTACTTGTATATAGACATTTAGTAGTCGATACTGAGTTGCCCTAAATCACTAATTTAACATATTTAAGTTAATTAAACTTCTTCATCTTACTGAAGTTGACATAAAGCCATAACGGCAGTGCATTTGGAAGAAATCGACAATCTTATATTCAGGTATAAAGTCGATTTTCTTGTATATACACATTTAGCAGTCGATATTGAGTTGCTTCAAATCATTAACATCAAATATTTAAGTTAATTAACCTTCTTCATCTTACTGAAGTTGACATAAAGCCATAACGGCAGTGCATTTGGAAGAATTCGACAATCTTATATTCAGGTATAAAGTCGATTTTCTTGTATATACACATTTAGCAGTCGATATTGAGTTGCTTCAAATCATTAACATCAAATATTTAAGTTAATTAACCTTCTTCATCTTACTGAAGTTGACATAAAGCCATAACGGCAGTGCATTTGGAAGAATTCGACAATCTTATATTCAGGTATAAAGTCGATTTACTTGTATATATACACATTTAGCAGTCGATATTGAGTTGCTCTAAATCACTAATTTATCATATTTAAGTTAATTAACCTTCTTCATCTTACTGAAGTTGACATAAAGCCATAACGGCAGTGCATTTGGAAGAATTCGACAATCTTATATTCAGGTATAAAGTCGATTTTCTTGTATATACACATTTAGCAGTCGATATTGAGTTGCTTCAAATCATTAACATCAAATGTTTAAGTTAATTAACCTTCTTCATTTTACTGAAGTTGACATAAAGCCATGACGGCAGTGCATTTGGAAGAATTCGACAATCTTATGTTCAGGTATAAAGTCGATTTTCTAGTATATACACATTTAGCAGTCTATAGTGAGTTGCTTCAAATCATTAACATCAAATATTTAAGGTAATTAACCTTCTTCATCTTGCTGAAGTTGACATAAAGCAATAATGGCAGTGCATTTGGAAGAATTCGACAATTTTATATTCAGGTATAACGTCAAATATTTAGTTATTTTCTTGTATATACATAAAGCCATAACGGCAGTGCATTTGGAAGAATTTAGTAGTCGATTGAGTTGCTATCAAATTTAACATCAAATATTTTAAGCTCAATTAACCTTCTTCATCTTTTACTGAAGTTGACATAAAGCCATAACGGCAGTGCATTTGGAAGAATTCGACAATCTTATATTCAGGTATAAAGTCGATTTTCTTGTATATACACATTTAGCAGTCGATATTGAGTTGCTTCAAATCATTAATTTCAAATATTTAAGTTAATTAACCTTCTTCATCTTACTGAAGTTGACATAAAGCCATAACGGCAGTGCATTTGGAAGAATTCGACAATCTTATATTCAGGTATAAAGTCGATTTTCTTGTATATACACATTTAGCAGTCGATATTGAGTTGCTTCAAATCATTAACATCAAATATTTAAGTTAATTAACCTTCTTCATTTTACTGAAGTTGACATAAAGCCATAACGGCAGTGCATTTGGAAGAATTCGACAATCTTATATTCAGGTATAAAGTCGATTTTCTTGTATATACACATTTAGCAGTCGATATTGAGTTGCTTCAAATCATTAACATCAAATATTTAAGTTAATTAACCTTCTTCATTTTACTGAAGTTGACATAAAGCCATGACGGCAGTGCATTTGGAAGAATTCGACAATCTTATATTCAGGTATAAAGTCGATTTTCTTGTATATACACATTTAGTAGTCGATATTGAGTTGCTTCAAATCACTAATTTAAATATTTAAGTTAATAACCTTCTTCATCTTACTGAAGTTGACATAAAGCCATAACGGCAGTGCATTTGGAAGAATTCGACAATCTTATATTCAGGTATAAAGTCGATTTTCTTGTATATACACATTTAGCAGTCGATATTGAGTTGCTTCAAATCATTAACATCAAATATTTGAGTTAATTAACCTTCTTCATTTTATTGAAGTTGACATAAAGCCATGACGGCAGTGCATTTGGAAGAATTCGACAATCTTATATTCAGGTATAAAGTCGATTTTCTTGTATATACACATTTAGCAGTCGATATTGAGTTGCTTCAAATCATTAACATCAAATATTTAAGTTAATTAACCTTCTTCATTTTACTGACTTTGAAATAAAACCATGACGGCAGTGCATTTGGAAGAATTCGACAATCTTATATTCAGGTATAAAGTAGATTTTCTTGTATATACACATTTAGCAGTCGATATTGAGTTGCTTCAAATCATTAACATCAAATATTTCAGCTAATTAACCTTCTTCATTTTACTGACGTTGACATAAAGCCATAACGGCAGTGCATTTGGAAGAATTCGACAATCTTATATTCAGGTATAAAGTCGATTTTCTTGTATATACACATTTAGCAGTCGATATTGAGTTGCTTAAATCACTAATTTAAATATTTAAGTTAATTAAACTTCTTCATCTTAATGGAAGTTGACATAAAGCCATAACGGCAGTGCATTTGGAAGAAATCGACAATCTTATATTCAGGTATAAAGTCATTTTCTTGTATATACACATTTAGCAGTCGATATTGAGTTGCTTCAAATCATTAACATCAAATATTTTAAGAAAATTAACCTTCTTCATTTTACTGAAGTTGACATAAAGCCATGACGGCAGTGCATTTGGAAGAAATCGACAATCTTATATTCAGGTATAAAGTAGATTTTCGTGTATATACACATTGAGCAGTCGATATTGAGTTGCTTCAAATCATTAACATCAAATATTTGAGTTAACTAAACTTCTGCATCTTACCGAAGTTGACGTAAAGCCATAACGGCAGTGCATTTGGAAGAATTCGACAATCTTATATTCAGGTATAAAGTCGATTTTCTTGTATATACACATTTAGCAGTCAATATTGGGTTTCTTTAAATCATTAATATCAAATATTTAAGACAATTAACCTTCTTCATCTTACTGAAGTTGACATAAAGCCATAACGGCAGTGCATTTGGAAGAATTCGACAATCTTATATTCAGGTATAAAGTCGATTTTCTTGTATATACACATTTAGCAGTCGATATTGAGTTGCTTCAAATCATTAACATCAAATGTTTAAGTTAATTAACCTTCTTCATTTTACTGACTTTGACATAAAGCCATGACGGCAGTGCATTTGGAAGAATTCGACAATCTTATATTCAGGTATAAAGTCGATTTTCTTGTATATACACATTTAGCAGTCGATATTGAGTTGCTTCCAATCATTAACATCAAATGTTTCAGTTAGTTAACCTTCTTATTTTTACTGAAGTTGACATAAAGCCATGACGGCAGTGCATTTGGAAGAATTCGACAATCTTATATTCAGGTATAAAGTAGATTTTCTTGTATATACACATTTAGCAGTCGATATTGAGTTGCTTCAAATCATTAACATCAAATGTTTAAGTTAGTTAACCTTCTTATTTTTACTGAAGTTGACATAAAGCCATGACGGCAGTGCATTTGGAAGAATTCGACAATCTTATATTCAGGTATAAAGTCGATTTACTTGTATATACACATTTAGTAGTCGATATTGAGTTGCTCTAAATCACTAATTTATCATATTTAAGTCAATTAACCTTCTTCATCTTGCTGAAGTTGACATAAAGCCATAACGGCAGTGCATTTGGAAGAAATCGACAATCTTATATTCAGGTATAAAGTCGATTTTCTTGTATATACACATTTAGCAGTCGATATTGAGTTGCTTCAAATCATTAACATCAAATGTTTAAGTTAATTAACCTTCTTCATCTTACCGGCAGTGCATTTGGAAGAATTCGACAATCTTATATTCAGGTATAAAGTCGATTTACTTGTATATACACATTTAGTAGTCGATATTGAGTTGCTCTAAATCACTAATTTATCATATTTAAGTTAACTAGCCTCCTTCATCTTACCGAAGTTGACATAAAGCCATAACGGCAGTGCATTTGGAGGAATTCGACAATCTTATATTCAGGTATAACGTCGATTTTCTTGTATATACACATTTAGCAGTCGATATTGAGTTGCTTCAAATCATTAACATCAAATATTTAAGTTAATTAACCTTCTTCATTTTACTGACGTTGACATAAAGCCACAACGGCAGTGTATTTGGAAGAATTCGACAATCTTATATTCAGGTATAAAGTCGATTTACTTGTATATACACATTTAGTAGTCGATACTGAGTTGCCCTAAATCACTAATTTAACATATTTAAGTTTGGCTAAATGAGTAGCGACGTCACATCAGATGTACATCATTTCACCACACCGAATCACATTAACACACACACACGCACATGCACCAAAACGCGATGACGTTCTACGTTCTAATTAGAACAAAAAGACAAGAGAAAGGCGCTCGCGCACCTTTGTTCGTTACAACGTCGATCGATCAACACCGCTTTTCGCAGCATCGCAGCATCCCGGTTCCCGTTCGCTACCCGCATTTATATATATATTCAAAGTTGTTCAATTTATTTAAAGGACATTTTATTAACGTTCATCTGTGTATATACATATATATAATATTTAACGTTTTTCAAAAAAACTACTGTGCAAGTTAAAATCACTGCGGCTCATTTTGTACATATATATAACGTACATACATTAAACCCTTTATACTATTTTCCTAGTGCATTTTATAAAAATAAAAGTTTATAACGATTCTTTGGAATCTGGTGCATTTTGGTTTTAAAAGAAAGTGTGGGTGGCCAGCAAGGTGAGTAATTTATACATGGTCCTTCGAGCCATAAAGAAAGGCACTGTGGCTAAATAAAGTCAATAAAATTAAGATTGAAAACAAAAATTAATAAAAATCGTAACTTGTGAAAGTGGCTGAAGTGAAGTGCAGCCATAAAAAACGAAAAGGTAATAAATAACAAGTGACAAAACCAATTAAAAAAGGAAACAACAAAGAACATATGTGCCAAAAACCGGTTTTGGCTAGCAGCAAGTGCAGTGACCAAACAAAAGAAAACATAAAGTTATACATATATATACACTTATATATAATATACTGTGCTACAAAAGTGCATATATAAAAAAGACAAAAATATTAAACAAATAAACAAAGTGCAGTGCAAAAAGCATAAAAATACGTATATTTAATTAAAAAATAAAAAATTTATAAACATAAATTGCTGCGTCTAGGCCACCACATATAATACAAAACAAATATAATAACAGATCATTACTTAGTTTATGTAAAATTAATAAATAAAACAAAGAAACAAAATTTTACAAAAACTCATAAGAGTTATCCAGTGCGAATATTTCACATATAAAACAACAAAAATATAAAAAAAAAAAACAAGTAGAATACAGTGCTGTGATAAAAAAAAAAAAAAAATAAATAAATAAAAATTATTAATAATAAATAAATATTAAAAATTCATAAAAAACCTAAATCGGGCGCGCTCTAACAATAAAAATACCAATAATTAACAAATAAATCGGGCACGGTCTAACAATAAAAATAACAAAAATCATAATATCAATCGGGCGCGACATAATTAACAGAAAATTACAACATACATATGTACAAACTCTACAAAGGAGGAAACGGGAGCAAGAAGACACTAAACCAAGGAGGAAATTAGGAAAGGAACATAAAACACAGGAGGAAATAGGACTGAACTCAGGAGGAGGAGGAACCGAAACGAAAGCGGATAATATTTCCAAAATTATATGAATACATACATATATGTACTATATTCTCCCCAAAACTCCCTTGAGGCGAGACAAAGTAAGTCGTTTCCATTTTTTATGCACATATGTAAATATGTATGATATCATACGGTTTTATCAAATATAAAACCTATGTATATAATCCGTTTGATCAATTTCTAAACGGAAACAAAATACAGTTGAGAATAAAATAGGTAAGCGAAAGGCATAAAAAGCAAAATTTCCACGAGCGAGAATAAAAACAAACATACATATTTACATATGCTCTTATCCATATCATACTTAAAATACATAAATGCAACAAACATAAATAAGTACTTACTAACAAATACAAACAAACATTATTGAAGCATATACCTGCTAATCCGCAAGTGCAGAGGTTAATGACCTACACATTGTTCATTTTCTTTTCGCGCTAAATTCTGCTCGCGCAAATATAAGTACATATGTATATACTTATATGATATACGTACTGTATACATATATTCGGTATTCTTTTGCATACGCTACATACCCTGATTTAGGGGGTACACCGAAACATAAAAACTATAACAAATCTCAAATTATTAGAAGCTGCGATAATAGCTTAATTACAAACAATAAGCGGTGCGAATTTAAAAAAAAAAAAAAAAAAAACGTATATGTATATTAGTACATACTTATATAGTAGTACTCTAATCGCAACTATTTAAAGACAATAGTGCGTTAAAAAAAAAAAAAAAAAAAAAAAAACGATTAACGCGTATTTGAGTAAATTTACGGGAATAACAACTCTTATTTACTTAAAAGAGTTTTCGGTTTTCGGAATTCATCAGAAATATCTCATCAAATTTTAATTTTAAATTCTTAATTATTCTAAATGAGCACAGATTCAAAAGAATGTAAATCAGGCCAGTTTCTTACCATTCCAAAAATGGCTGACGACGATAAACAAAGCACACCTGCAGAAGCTACACGCTCTAAGCACGGTACAAAGCAAAAGAGATCAAAAGATCATATAATATCGAAATTTATCACTGAAAATGATAGCTTTATAAGATATTACACACGGTTTCAAGCTTCCCCTATTACTGACATTACGGAGTCAGTTTTAAATATAAAATTAGAAAGTGTCAACAATCTATGGGCACGCCTTCTGGCAGCGCACGATACAGTACTAGATACTGACGACGCACAACTCCTGCTAACTGCCGCGATCAGTACGAGTTAACAAAGGGAATGATAACTGAACAAATAAGCTTAGTAAGGCCAAGTAGAGCCACTACTCCCCCTCCCAGAGTAGTTACAACACAAAAGGAAGACCTAGATAAAGGCATGTATCTGAAAGTACCAGCTTGTGATACTGAAGTTTTCAATGGATGTTATGAGCAGTGGCCGTCCTTCCGGGACATGTTCAATGCCGTTTATATAAACCATCCTAAACTTTCACAAGCACAAAAGCTATACCATCTCAGGTATAAAACAAACGGTGAAGCAGGCAGTATCGTCAAGCAATTTGCTTATATGACGAAAATTTTAAACTGGCTTGGGAAGCACTTGTTGAAAGGTACGAAAATGAAAGGGTTATAATAGAAAACCCAATAAAAACTTTATTGTATTTGCCAAAAATCCAACAAGAAACTAGCCAGGAATTTCAAAACTTACACTCCACAGTGACCAGTTGTTTATCAGTGTTAAAAACACAAAATATCCCCACAGAATCGTGGGACCCTATTATAGTAACCATTTGGGCAGAAACATTGCCTGATGCTGCTCTGCTACGATGGGAGCAATCACTAGTGGCACGAAAGAAATCGCCAAAATGGCATAAAATGAAAGACTTCTTAACAACTCAGTACGAAATAGCTGAGCGAGTTGACAAAAAAATAGTCAAGCCAAAATATAATCAGAATGAGTCGCATAAAAACTTTTTTAAACCCCAAGCCAGCAATAACACACAATACAATAGCCACGCTAATAGAAGCCAAACATTTGTGACAAATCAAACAAATCATTGGCAATCATTATGTGAAATATGTAAAGGAGGTCACAATATAAGATCTTGCGAGAAGTTTAAAAAAATGTCTGTTTCAGACAGGAACAATCTTGTCCGACAACATAAACTTTGCATAAAATGTCTGTCCAATTCTCACGGGACAAAAGACTGTGAAAGCAAATTTAATTGTGTGTACTGTCAACGAAGACATCACTCATTGCTTCATATGACAAATTTTCAAAATATGAAGAAAATCAATTTCAAAAACCACCGGGTTAGTCACTACAACCAAAGTGATAATCCGAAAAAGGGAAGAACAAATTGCTCTAAAGCAGCAAAATTCAAGCTCTTCATTCAGAAAATGAAAGCAAAATTCTTTTACCCACTCAAAAAAAAAAGCTCAAAATCAGCTAAAATTGCCTGTCAAAAATTCAAATTTCCAACTTTCAGGAATGGGCGGAAGAATTATACAAAATTCAAACAAAATTTGCCCAATTACTATAGTCTCCCCAAACGCGGATATAAGAATAGATGCACAAGCCATCGTTCTACCTCAACTCACAAATTTGCTTCCAAGCTGTGAAGTAAATAAAAAGCAATGAGAAAAATGCTCATATCTCAAATTAGCAGATCCCAACTGCCATACCCCATCGCAAATCGATTTGTTATTAGGTAGTGACTTAATACCTCAAATAATTCTTGAAGGTATAGAAAAAATATCCAATAAATTGTTAGCTCAAAATACAATATTTGGGTGGATATTAAGTGGCCAAGTCGCAGAGAAAATTAATTCTTTTACAACTGAAGTTGAAAATATTTCAAACGAATATCTAGATGATGAACTCAAAAAATTCTGGGAAGTAGAAGTATTACCTCAGACTACTCAACTTTCCAAAGAAGATCGGGCATGCGAAGCCTATTACAAGTACACAACAACAAGAAACGAACATGGTCGTTATGTTGTGCAACTACCATTCAAACCAACTTTTCCTGAAACCATAGCTCTAGGCCACTCTAGAATATCAGCAGTCCAGCAATTTCTAAGCTTGGAAAAAAGTCTGTAGATCTGGATGTAGAGAAAATGTACAGACAAATTCTAGTACATAAAGATGACCAAGATTTTCAGCGAATAGTCTTCCGCAAATCAAATAATAGTCCAATCAGCGACTACAAACTTAAAACCGTCACCTTTGGCATCAATTGCGCACCCTACTTAGCGATCAGGACACTGTATGAATTAGCAAAAACGTGTGAAACAAATTTACCCTTAGCAACTTCCGTGTTACAAACACAAACATATGTTGATGATATTTTATCAGGTAGGCACAATCTGTCATTAGCGTGCGAATCACTACCTCAAGTGATCAAATCACTAAATTCAGGGGGATTCCCCTAAAGAAAATAACATCAAATCATCCCGAAATAATCAAAGAAATAAAAAAGGAAGACTTATTAGATACTGACTTCCTTAAATTTGAAACAGCCAGTACAACAAAAGGATGGAGGATGGAGTCATGTGTAGAAGTTCACGCAAGTGAGGAAAGTTCTCTGATCGCCATTCACTTGGGAGTGGCCAGAAACGATTCTTTTACACATGGCTCAAGCAGCTCACAACTTCCGGTCTTTGACCAAGTATCCTCTGGGTAGCCTAAGAACATCCGTTCGAAGGCGAGCTAATGTGAGAAGGCGAAACATCCCCTGCATAGGGTTGTGCGCTGGGTTTGGGACCCGCCACGTAAAAAACAATCCAATCAAAGATTACCAACTGCGACCATGGCAAACGAAATAAGGACTACGAGATAAGGGCATGCACCTGGAATGTCCGGACCCTTAATTGGGAAGGTGCCGCTGCCCAGCTGGTTGATGTCCTCGCGAAAATAAAGGCTGACATCACCGCCGTCCAAGAAATGCGATGGACGGGACAAGGACAGAAAAGAGTAGGTCCTTGTGACATTTACTACAGTGGCCATATAAAGGAGCGCAAGTTTGGTGTTGGATTCGTGGCGTGAGAGAGACTCCGTCGCCGAGTACTATCATTCACTCCGGTGGTGAACGTCTAGCCACAATCCGCATCCAAGCGAGATTCTTCAACATATCGCTGATTTGCGCCCACGCCCCGACGGAAGAGAAGGACGATGTGACCAAAGATGCCTTCTATGAGCGCTTGGAGCGCGCTTATGAGAGCTGCCCCCGCCACGATGTCAAAATCGTGCTTGGCGACTTTAACGCCAGGGTGGGCAAAGAAGGTATATTTGGCACTACGGTCGGTAAATTCAGCCTCCACGACGAAACATCCCCAAATGGGTTGAGGCTGATCGACTTCGCCGGGGTCCGAAATATGGT